>NC_090657.1:125865046-125935046 GCF_040937935.1 Hyperolius riggenbachi | reverse complement strand
ACTTTGATTGGCCCAATAGGCTGCTTGTCAAGTGACAGGCAGCCTATTGGGCTAATGAAAATGTTTGGATCTCATCCTACAAAGTCAGTGGACCCGATAGGGTCCAGGGCGGGACAATCTTAGTTTTTTGTTTTTTTTTGGGGGGGGGGGGGGGGGAGGGGGGTGAGTAAGTTGGTAGTGCAAGCTACAGCAGTAGCTAAAAACTCGTGCTGACACACTTAGCTGTGCTGCTTGAGCAGCACAACTTAGTGAATCTGACCCCTACTGATTTGTCTGCGAGTCAGATGCATTCATCAAAACAGCCAAATCTGACTCCCAAAACATAGGTTCCCTACCCCTGTGCTAGACCATACACACACAGAATCAGAACATTGGCATGCCCAGGGCTAAGAACAATACAAATACAATTTCTGCATGAACAAATTTAGCATATGCAGCATATGCAGCAATACAACAAAACAAATACAGTTTTTCAACATGAACAATTAGGCAAAGGAACCCAATGTTTGCCACAGATTGTATAAGATGCATATGTGCGATCAATTTCTATCAAAAAAACCCTTGCACGGCAAGAATGATCAATGGGTAGGGGCTGGGGTGAGTGTGTGAAGAGAGTTTAGAGAGTTGATGACAGCTGATGGGAAGAAACTGTTCCTGTGCCTTGAGGTCCTGGTGGGGATGGACTGAAACATCAGTCCTAAAGGGAGCCGACTGAAGAAGCGAAAGCCTCGTTGGCAATGCTCTAGAACACAGTCTGGAATTGAAGAGGTGTTCCAGAGGGGGGAGTGGTTTCCCAATTATTCTCTCCGCTGATCTGATAACTCACTGTAGTTTGTGCCTGTCGCTGGCGGAGGAACCAGCGTACCAGACCAGTGTGGAGAAGAGGATAGATTTGATTGCGACAGTAGAAACTCATCAGGAGTTCCTGGGATATACCGACTTCTTCAGTTGACAGAGGGCCTTTCTCTGGGTGGCGGTGGTGTTGGTTTTCCAAGTCAAGTCCTTTGAGATGGTAGTTCCCAAGAGGCGTGCACAGGGAACTGTTTCCACTTTAGTGCAGTCGATGCAGATTGGAGGTGGGGTGCTTCCTGAAGTTTGTGCTTCCTGAAGTCAACAACCACCTCAACGGTTTTTGTGGGGTTGAGGACCGAGCCATTCTGCCTGCACCAGTGGCAAATTCTATCAACCTCTCGGCGGTACTCCTGCTCATCATTTTTGGTGATGAGGCCGAAAAATGGAGTAGTCAATGAACTTGATCACTTTGACAGAGTCTGCCGCGGATCTGCAGTTAGTCATATAAAGGAAGAATAGAAACGGCAGCAGTACACATCCATGAGGGGTCCCTGTTGATAGTCCTTGGCTGTGAGAGGATAGTGCCTAGTTTAAAGCCCTGGGACCTGTTACTGAGGAAGTCCGTGATCCACAGGCGTAGGGTAGGTTGGACCCCAAGTGCTGCAAGGTTCTCCTGAAGTAAATGAGGGATGGTGTTGAACGCCGAGCTAAAGTTAAGTAGGAGAATCCTGGTGTATGAGTCCAGTTTATTCAAGTGGTCATTAACGAGTTCCAGGCAGATGTTTATTGCGTCATTGTTAGTTAGTGGCGGCCTTCAGCCCTTTCCTAACAGCTTGTGAGTCATTCGAGGAGAGGTTCTGTTCCAGTTTTTTTTTCTTAAAGGACTTCCGAGGCCAAAATTCGGGCCCAAAACATAAAAAAAGTTAGCTACCTTCATGGCTTTGTAAGGCACGGAGGACGCCGTCCGCGCCCTCCGTGCCGTTCCGCCTGGTCCCCTCTGGTGAATAGCCCCCCGAAAGGCTGCGACCCCACGGTCCGGGTCGGCATCTTCTGCCCCTATAAAGATGGCCGCCGGAGCTGGCCACGGCTGCGCAGTCCGCATAGCCGCTACTGCGGCTGCGCAGCTCTAGGGCCAACCCCTCGATCACGTAACAGGCAGCGTGGATCGGAGGGTTGGCCCTAGAGCTGCGCAGCCGCAGTAGCGGCTATGCGGACTGCGCAGCCGTGGCCAGCTCCGGCGGCCATCTTTATAGGGGCAGAAGATGCCGACCCGGACCGTGGGGTCGCAGCCTTTCGGGGGGCTATTCACCAGAGGGGACCAGGCGGAACGGCACGGAGGGCGTCCTCCGTGCCTTACAAAGCCATGAAGGTAGCTAACTTTTTTTATGTTTTGGGCCCGGATTTTGGCCTCGGAAGTCCTTTAATAGCTGTTTTTGATTTCTGGACTTGTGTGCCATTTCCTTGCTCCTCCGCAGTCGTAGTTTATTGGAGAACCCCGGTTTATCATTAGGGTACAATCTGAGAGTTTTCATTGGTATATAATAGTCCTCACAGAAACTGATGTACAAGGACACATTGTCCGCCCACTCATCTAGGGTTGGGGATTCCAGGGCCTGCCAGCCTGTACAATGGAAGCAGGATTGAAGTGGTAGTTTGGCATCCTCTGACCATACTTCCGTGGATTCCAGAACCGGTTTAGCAGTTTCCAAGTGCCTCTTGTAAGTAGGTATCAGGTGGATGAGGCAGTGATCGGATGAGCCTATTGCTGCCCACTGGGTGACCTTGTACACATCTTTAAAAACAATATAGCAGTTGTCAAGAGTGTTAGCATACCTTGTGGGGCAGGTGACATGCTGGTGGAAGCTTTTGGCAGAGGTTGGCACTACTGAAGTCACCCATGATGTTGAACAGCGAGTCTAGGAGGGCCGTCTCCCACTGTGTGACGGCGTCGCTAAAAACACACAGGGCAGTTTTAACCTTGGCATCTGGTGGAATGTACACTCCAACAAGGACATAGGAGGAGAACTCCCTGGGTGAGTAAGTTGGCCTGCAGTTTACAAGGAGGTGTAAGGGCTCGTTTCCACTATAGCGAATCCGCATGCGGGCACTGCATGCGGATTCGCATACTTAATGTTAGTGGATGGGGCTGTTTCCACGTGTGCGGCGGCGGCGTTTTTCGGTGCGGGGAAAATCTGCACGACAGGGTCGTGCAGATTCGCGTGCGGCAGGAATGCGGGCGAATCGCCGCTAATGTATTCAATAGGGAAATCGCATGCGGCTTTGTCATGCGGATTTCCCCGCGATTTCGCATGAAAGCCAATGGAACTTAACACAGGCAGTGACATGGTTAAATTCGCATGGCTCCTTGCCATGCGAAATCGCATGCGAAATCGCGGGTAAATCTGCATGCGGAAACGCAGCCGCATGCGATTTCAGCGGTGGAATCCAGGCGATTCCGCACCGCTACAGTGGAAACGAGCCCTTAGAGTTCCGGGGAGCATTTCTTGGCAAGTACAGAGGTATTAGGGCACCAAACAGAGCTGATGTAGAAAACGGACACCGCTCCCTTTCCTTTTCCCGGAGAGAACGTTGTCGGTCTGCCCAGATGAGGCTGTAGCTTGGGAGATGTAGGGCACTGTCAGGGATGTTGTCATGTAGCCATGTTTCGGCGAAGCAGAATACCAGAGTGTTGCTTCCAAGTCCCCTCAGTTCACCTAGCTTGTTGGGGAGGGAGCAGACATTTGCCCAGAGAACCACAGGGATGGCTCATCGCAGGCCTTTCCTCCTCAGCCTCACACGGGCGCCAACTCAACAGCCTCTCCGTTACTGGCCTATGTGGGGCCCTCGACACAAGGGCAGTTATTTATTGGACATGGCTACAGACAGAGTGAGACAGGAGCCTGCCCTCTGGGTGCAGGGCTGCACTTGGTTCCCAGTTTAGGAGCGGAGATCTGGAGTAGGTGATATGTGGGGGGGGGGGGGGGGGGTAGGAGAAGGGGTGGCAGCAGCTCGGAAGGCATTAGTGTGCAGCACACTCACCACCACTGAGGGCATCAGTGTTCTCCCCAGAAATTTTTTCCAGCCGGGTGGCATGAAAAAGTAGCCGGGTGGGGTGCGACAGGGGAATTCAGGGCTGGTGCAACTCTGCTTACCACACAGGATGAGGAGAAACAATGACACCCAGTGCTTACCAAAATTGTCTGGCTGAAGCACTCCTCTAAAAGAGCCTGATAACACTGAATATTGGTGTTCTAGTTGCATTTCATACTAGGGGTGATTATTGCATTTACTAGGTCGGTTAATTCACGTATCATACAACTGTGTTTTTTGCATTTCATAAAGGAGGAGGGGGGGGGGTGATTTTTGCTTTTCATATGGATGTTATTTGCTGCTGGGGTCGAGGAGTATTGCAGATAGTGTACAGGGTCAGTCAGTATCATACTAAATTATCTGCAATACCGCTGGACCCCAGCAGCAAATAACATCCATATGAAATAACATGCATGTGAACTCTGCAAGAATCACTCCCCACACACACACACACACACACTGCCCTTTCAAGCCACCTGCACACACCTTCAACACAGGATCGTGTTCCATATTTACTTTTTTTGATCAGTGGGCAACTTTTAACAGACTTTTCCCAATTACCACAGCCAGATTTGTACTTTTTACTGCTCTAGGCCAACTTTTTACAATTGTAAATCAAGTAAGATTAAAGGTGGCCATACACTGGCCCGATTTGCGGCAGTTTCGACAGCAGATTCGATCACTGGGATCGAATCTGCTGCCAATCGTTCGCGCAACACGCACCCGCCGATCCGATTTCCTCCCGAAATCGGATCGGTCCGTCGATCGCGCCGTGCGGGAAATTACCCTCGATCGCCCGCGGGTAGGGAGCGCGTCGCTAGCGGCGGCCGATCCGATCAGGTATACATTACCTGAGGCTGGCTCCCGGGCATCCCGTCCGTCACTGCTCCCGTCATGGCACCTCCGGCATCCTCATATAACTTCCGCTGTCATGCCAGTGACAGCGGAAGTACAACTAGAGGGCGCTCTATTTGAACTTCCGCTGTCACTGGTGTGATAGCTTAAGTTCTATGCGGATGCCGGAGCCGGAGGTGCCACATGACGGGGACATCACGCCCGGGAGCCAGCCTCAGGTAATGTATACCGGCGGGGGGAGCGGCGGCAGCACCACCACAACAGATTGTGATCGGTTTCAGGCTGAAATCGATTCACAATCTGTTTGCAGGAAAGGCAGCCATACGATCCCTCTCTGATCAGATTCGATCAGATAGGGATCTGTCAGCTGGTCGATCTGATGGCACATCGACCAGTGTATGGCTGCCTATATATGCACTTCTGACACAGACAGCATTCAGCACCATCCTCCATCTCCAGCAAGTCAGCTTATCTAAATTGCAGCTGACTGCAGTCATTGTTTGTTTGTTTTCTCAGGTCCCCTAGCTTGAAAGCTCTGCAGACTAAAATATATCAGATAAAAAGTGCTTCTGCTCATTAGTGGACACACAGATCTCATACCAGTGGAAGGATGATCAGAGTTCCTGTGCAGTTCTCCCAGCATCAGAGCGGCATAAATCAGAGCAGCTTATGTTAAAGAGAAGCTGGAGAGGGGGGCGGGGCAGCAGAGCTCAATGCCGTGCACTGCCTGATGTTATCTGTGCTCTGAGTAGGCCTCGGAGCTGTGTGGATTCGGAAGGGATGTGACTGGCTGCTGATATTTATGCAGCCAGCCCTGGACAGAGGGAACACATTGGTTTCGCTGGGTCTGAGAGAGAATCTGCCTGCAGCTTCAGGCTTTCTCCACACAGAGAGCCTCTCCCCACACAGTACAACAGTAGCCTGCCTGCACTACGCTATCACACTAGATGTGTATCGGACAGCCGCCTCCACTAGCTGAGCTGCCTGCACATGTGAATGCATTGCAGACACAGGCAGCCAGCAAAGAGCAGAGTAGAAACACTGTACTAGGGAGAAGCGGACACTCTCCACGAGGTACTAGGAACTCGGCTCACTCCCGCAGTATGCAAAGCATGGTCCCGCCCCTTAAAACCCGCCCAGCCAATCACAGTACCCGGAGGTTACACAGGCAGAGAAGCCTCCTGCACTGTGTAGCAGCGGCTTTCGCTATTGTCTGAGACGGCCACAGATGGAACGCAAGTGAAGCGCTCATGGCTGCAGTTTTACAGCACCATTTTTTTCCAGCATGTGAGGCAGGAGAGCAGGTGGGCGGGAATTCAAAACAGCCGGGCGGCCCGCCCACTTAATTAGCCCTGGGGAGAACACTGGGCATAGTGTGATGAGTCTAAACTGTGCAACATAGTCCATCATCTGGCAGTAACAGTGTATCCGTGCACAACAGTCCATTTTATGATCCCACTACAATGACAGCGCACAGACCATACATCGTTTCAATACTACCGTAGCAGTGCACACAGGACCACATACATCTCAAAAAGCAGGAAGTACAGACATCTGTGTGGGCTCACAGCGCAGGAGTGATAAAGCGGTGGGAACGGCAATTTGAAAAACAGCGAGCATGTGACAGAGGCCCAGAGGCAACAAGCTACCCCCTCAATGGTGCAGATAGTGAGAAGCAGGGAAAGGAGGCATATAGTTTCACAGCAGCGGAGAAGCAGATTTCTGTACCGAAGGAGATCTGTCCCTGTCTATGGCACGTATGACAATTTCATGCACTACTGTCAAGCTGCACGCACTCCGGCTTCCGCTCGTGTACATTGGGCCAGCTGCGAGCTTTAGGCAAAGCTACGAGAGCATCACACACAATGCAAACTCACATGGTAGCAATGAACAATCCAAGCATACAATCAGGCACTGAACTGTAACCTAATACACTGCAGTCTCTCTCTCTCTCTCTAGATGTCCGTCCTCTGCTTAGTACACAGAAGCTAGCTTATTAAATAAGGATTTAATATTCCCAAAGAGGGGAACAATTCAGAAGGAAATATACACAAGAATATTTACAAAAACAAAGTAAAAATGGACAAGGACACACACAAAGACAGTGGTGCCGCCAGGCACCAAGCAGACCAAGCGGCCACCCGGGGCCTCATGTTTTTAGGGGCCTCGGAGGCTTCGTGACGTCGTCATGACGTCACACTGTTGTCCGACGCACTGGGCTGGCCGCAGCGACTAATAGGCAGAGCAGGGCTACGGGAAGATGGCGCCCGAAGCCCTGTACTGGAGACTATTTGGGTCTCCAGTACAGGGCTTCGGGCACCATCTTCCCGTAGCCCTGCTATTCCATTCAGCGCGGGAGATTGGAGGCGCAATATCACCGGGGGAGCTGCGCACCATAGGCCGGCCCGGCCGGGAGAGGAGACTTCTGTCAGGTGAGTAAATTATTATTATTATTTTTTTTAAATGTTGTCCAAATTGAAATTGCGTTTATTTTCTGCTGAAATGTGGCCCACATTGCATTTATTTTCTGCTGAAATGTGGCCCACATTGCATTTATTTTCTGCTGAAATGTGGCCCACATTGCATTTATTTTCTGCTGAAATGTGGCCCACATTGCATTTATTTTCTGCTGAAATGTGGCCCACATTGCGTTTATTTTCTGCTGAAATGTGGCCCACATTGCATTTATTTTCTGCTGAAATGTGGCCCACATTGCATTTATTTTCTGCTGAAATGTGGCCCACATTGCATTTATTTTCTGCTGAAATGTGGCCCACATTGCATTTATTTTCTGCTGAAATGTGGCCCACATTGCATTTATTTTCTGCTGAAATGTGGCCCACATTGCATTTATTTTCTGCTGAAATGTGGCCCACATTGCATTTATTTTCTGCTGAAATGTGGCCCACATTGCATTTATTTTCTGCTGAAATGTGGCCCACATTGCATTTATTTTCTGCTGAAATGTTGCCCACATTGCATTTATTTTCTGCTGAAATGTTGCCCACATTGCATTTATTTTCTGCTGAAATGTTGCCCACATTGCATTTTTTTCTGGTGTCTGGGGTAACTGTTTCTGCATTTATTATTTAATGGTCATAGTTGGCTATATTTGCTGCTTTGGAGTTAGGGTTACGCTCCGCCCATACGTCATGGCCACAGCCATTTTTCGGCGAAGCGTGAACACCCCCCAATCCCATTTTCCAGCGCGCCGCGAACACCCCCCCCCCCCCGGATCCCCTCCACCCACATGTCATGGCCAAACCCACTTTCTGCGGAATGGCCACGCCCATTTTAGGGCTACTTCCTACAGTCTGCTTGGGGCCACAAAACCCTTAGCTGCACCCCTGCACAAAGACATCCGCTTATCAAAATAAAAAGGGAATGAGACAGAGATAAAAAAGTTACACTGCATATGGCTTAATTCCTGCTTGTAGAAGGTCACACAAGTTCTGATTTGATCAGGGACTCCTTGGCTCAGAGAACCACCTTCACGTGAAAACTTACTGGCTTTGAGAACTGGTTTTTATAGGAGGGAATTTAACCTGGGGCTATCCAAAAATAATCTAATTTTCTCCTATCCTATAAAAACAGTTAGTCAAGACCTGTGGTACATCCCAGCTTGCTGTTTTATGCAAATATCAGCGTTTCCTGCATCCTCTGAGACACCAGCCGGTCTAGGTGTGTACAGGGACAATAGGGTAGCTGAATGTGTAGCTGTGTAGTTGTTATGATCAACTGTCATTGTAGGTAGGCTTCAAAGAAATGCGAACGTTGCGAAAGTGTACTTCTGATACCCTACAGACACTTCTCCACACATCAGTCTATTCATGTATTTTGCATATGACAATGGCTGGCTTATTACCAGCTTCCTCATTTTCTAGGGGCTATGGAATAGTGGCTCACTAAACATCCTTCCTGTAGTTTACAAAGGAAATAAAATGCAATTGTACACTGTCATTACATAACATGGTATTTTACACCAACAGCAGACAGACCTAGACAAAATGGAGGTTCCCACAAGATACGAGTTAACAAAAATGGCTACCATGTCCTGTATACTATCTCACTGCGTATACCCTGACAGTGTAACGGCCCCTCCCTTACCCCCATAGCAAGCATGGGCAGGAGAACCCAGTGTGGCTTCATTTTATAACCAACGCCGATACACAGCTCTGAGTGGGCTCACAGCATTTAGTTGCCTGTCAGATGACACAAAGGGCTCACATGTACCTGCTTTTACCAGTATTGCCGCAGGGAGACAATCAGAAGGGCACTCAACACCAATGAGTAGGTAGGAAAGACATTGATGGGGAAGGGGTGGGGTGGTTTGAGGGTGAAATGGGGTAGTAAATACAAATAGGGACATGTTAGACCAACATAGATGAAGGATAAACAAATTATGAGGGAGAAGAGAAAGGGAGACGAGTAAAAATATATGTGACCTGAGCCTAGGGTTACTTAAAGAGACTCTGTAACAACAAAAACCTCCCCTGGGGGGTACTCACCTCGGGTGGGGGAAGCCTCCGGATCCTAATGAGGCTTCCCACGCCGTCCTCTGTCCCACGGGGGTCTCGCCGCAGCCCTCCGAACAGCCGGTGACTGTGCCGACTGTCAGTTCAATATTTACCTTTGCTGGCTCCAGCGGGGGCGCTGTGGCGACTTTCGGCACGGAAATAGACGGAAATACCCGATCTCCGTCGGGTCCGCTCTACTGCGCAGGCGCCGGAAACTTGCGCCTGCGCAGTAGAGCAGACCCGACGGTGATCGGGTATTTCCGCCTACTTCGGAGCCACCAGCCGCCAGAGCGCCTGCGCAGGAGCCAGGAAGGTAAATATTACGTCACGGCTGTACGGAGGGCTACAGCGAGACCCCCGAGGGACGCAGGACGGCGTGGGAAGCCTCATTAGGATCCTGAGGCTTCCCCCACCCGAGGTGAGTACCCCCCAGGGGCCGTTTTGTCGTTACAGTTCCTCTTTAAAAAAGCAGCTACTGGTATATTTTTGTATACCGGCAATGTATCTGCTCGGTATTTTGGACTGTACCACAAGAGCAGAGGGGGAGACACCAGGTCTATGTTACTATAATAATTTTACTAATGGAGATGAGGCTACAGCCGGTTCTTCATCCTCCCATTTGATGCACAACTCCCTGCAACTGCCAGCTGAGGAGATGATAACACTGAACACTTCAGTGTACAGAGGAATGTCCAGCACCTCCCTCCTCCTGGAGACTGAGGATGGCCAGAGAGAAGGGGAGAGACACGTGGAGGAGCTGCAGCTGTGACAGGAGATAACACAGTGCTGCTGTATGATAGGTGCTGTGTTCGTATGGATGCAGTGTGTGTTTGTATATGTGTGTGTGTGATGTATATGCATGGAGTGTGTGTCTCTGTGTGTATATAGAGGCGAGTGTGATGTGTGCATGTATATAGTGTATGTGCGATGTGTATGTATTGAGCGAATGTTTCCCCATCAAAAACTGTATGCCCCCCTTTTCAATGTAACACCCCCTCCCTTACCTCCATAGCAAGCATGGGCAGTAGACCCCCACGCTCCCTGTGGGCTAATTGTACTGCCATACCCCCCTTCTTTTCCAATAGACCTGACCCCCCTTCTCTTAAAGTGTACCTGAGATGTTATTAATGGGTGTATTTATACTTATCTGGGGCTTCTTCCCAGCTGCTCCATTCACTTGATCCCCATTTGGTCAGTCACGGCCATTCGTGCACTTCTGCACATGCTTGACCTGGCCACTACTGCACAGGAGCAGAACGCTCCTGGCTGTGGGAGGGGGAAGCAGCTGGCAAGGGAGCCCATGCACATTATGGGGGCTAGAGGAAGCTCCAGGCAAGTATAAATACACCCACTAATGCTGCCTGCAAGAGACTCAGGCTGAGGTACACACTATACAATTTTCTGACACATTTACAACAGGTCCAATCTGATTTCCGATCGCTTTTCCATTAACTTCCTGATCATAAGAGAGGTAGTAGGGACAAATTCCATCACCTTGCCTGCTTAATTAGACTGCAGCAGAGATCATATCTAATTGAACAGTTAGTACACTTGATGCAATGTGTGACTTTCAGGGCCCTTTTTCACTTAAAGTGGACCCAAATTAAAAATACAAGATTTCAGAAATAAAATCTATTTTCTAAATTATAATAATAAATAGCAGCCTTTTTTTTTAGCTGCATGATGACAAATATAAAATATTTTACATTTATTGGAGGAACCCCTCCCTTCCTTTCAAATTGTCGGGACAACATCTGGCAAACTGGGGAAGTAAGTGGTGTCTGGCAATGGAGGAATTGCTAATGGCTGCCCCCAGTATAACCCTAGTTATGAAAAGAGAATGGTGAAAAGCATGCACTGAAATGTTCATAGGTTTGAAGGAGTGTTTGTTTATCTTTGTATGTGTCAGAGTGGTGCAACTAAATATTTTTAATTAAAAAAAAAAAAAGTTTGGTTTGGGTCCGCTTTAATGTTTAAAAGGGTCACCAGTCTATACAATTAATTAATTAGCTGTATTGTAGTCACTTTTTTGGCTACTAGTCCCATACACAAATAAAGGGGAAGGTTAAACCCATATAATGTATAGACAATAAAAGAATGGATTGGGGTCGCACACCTTCTTAAGTATACCAAAATATAAATTTATTGATTGCTTATCTACAGATCATCCCAAAAATACCCACAAGTGTAATAACATGTATCCCAAACAATTAAAACCAACAAATGCGGAGCATCAATAGCTATATGCATGTGACCACACTGTGATGATGCTTATATTGGATATAGCTATCCTGGCCAGGAAATATACCATACCACCAATGCAGTCATCCGCGCAATCTCTCTCCTTTCATACTTGTGCCAGAGCTGATCAAAAAGTATCGGGGGGCCCCCTTATCCACACAATGAAGTCTGATGCACCATGACTCCAGCAAGATATGCTTTGAAAGTTATGCACATTTCATTTCGCTGCCGCATATAGCCTGGCAGCATTGGTTGGTCTCACCCCTCCTTTCGTCAGCTGCTTTTCTGTAGTGTATCCCGGGTACAGGTATTAAACCATTCAGTCCTGCCCCACTCGCGCTGGGATCAGTAAAGATGCCTCCTCACAGCGCTGTGTACCGCTATGATGCAAGACGCCAGCCCGGGATCCCATCCGGCATGTGTGGAGAAAGATGCTGCGTCACACGCATCCGCGTAAGCTCCGCCCACCGACGCGTTTCACGTCCTCTTTGGACGTTTCATCAGGGTGTGTCAAAGCCTACTACTAGCCCGTCCTTTGTATCCATCTTGACTCCACCCCCCTCTCTCCGTTATCCTGTCATTGACATCATCCTATATGGAAGCTCACATTGAGGGGGAGGATTCCTGTGAATACCACCTGTTTCACTATAGTGTTAGGCAATGGCTCTCATTATCTTCTTTTTTGCATACAATAGTACATTTTTATGGGCAGAGTCGGCATTAAGGCAGGTTATACTGAGGCCACTCCTTTTCACAGCCAGAAAGGGAGATACTGATCTTCAGATTACTACTTATCCTTGTCATCTATGTCCCCAATATACATGCAGAGTATTTTCGATTGAACTCATGTTCAGATTTATTTAGGCAGTTCCTCAATCTCTCGGCGGCCTCCATGGCAGACAAACAAGACATATACAAAGTTCTACTTGTATCTTCTTATCTTCCCTCATTCAAAGAGGCATACTTAAAGGCACAGTTCATGTTAGTGGCACAGTTCATGCACTGCGGATCCACTCACAGCTCATGCTCTACCCTTATGTCTAGTTTGTCCCAAGACTTTCCTTATTAAGGGACCAAGGTCAGGGGACTCCACATTACACGTATCTATTTATTCTGAGGAAGGGGGATAGGTCCAATTCCGCATTGAGCCCACCCGGAGTAACACTTCCAAGTTTGAAGATCCACATGGCCTCTTTGCAGTAGAGGACCTCATCAAAGTCTCCCCTTCTCCCAGAAATCTTCAAATTATAGATTCCCCTAACAGAGGTCCCCTTCAGTTTATTCTGATGATGATCCCTATAACGATCATAGATTATCCCTGTAGCCTTGCCACTTGTAATCTTACAAAAATGCTCCAACACCCTCTCTTTTAATGCTCTTTTAGTTTTACCAATGTATTTTAGGCCGCAAGGGCATTGTATCATATACACTACTTTTTTTGTGTCACAATTTATAAAAGATCTAATAGTATATTCCTTTTCTCCCTTGCAGTCAAAAAATACACTGGTGCGGTCTACATAGGGACACATCTTACATTTCGAGCATTTGAACATCCCCATGGGTTTCCTCTGGTCAAGCCACGTAGAAGGATTTTTTTGTAGTTCACTATGTACCAAACAGTCCCTCAAATTCGGCGCCGAATTTGAGGGACTGTTTGGTACATAGTGAACTCTAGTGATCCCAGCGCGAGTGGGGCAGGACTGAATGGTTTAATACCTGTACCCGGGATACACTACAGAAAAGCAGCTGACGAAAGGAGGGGTGAGACCAACCAATGCTGCCAGGCTATATGCGGCAGCGAAATGAAATGTGCATAACTTTCAAAGCATATCTTGCTGGAGTCATGGTGCATCAGACTTCATTGTGTGGATAAGGGGGCCCCCCGATACTTTTTGATCAGCTCTGGCACAAGTATGAAAGGAGAGAGATTGCGCGGATGACTGCATTGGTGGTATGGTATATTTCCTGGCCAGGATAGCTATATCCAATATAAGCATCATCACAGTGTGGTCACATGCATATAGCTATTGATGCTCCGCATTTGTTGGTTTCAATTGTTTTGGAAACATGTTATTACACTTGTGGGTATTTTTGGGATGATCTGTAGATAAGCAATCAATAAATTTATATTTTGGTATACTTAAGAAGGTGTGCGACCCCAATCCATTCTTTTATTGTCACCAGTCTATACCCCCGCACTTGATGGAAATTTTCTAACAAGGTTGAAGGGGGGGGCACACCAAGTGAATGGAGCAGCTGGTGAGGGAGCCCCAGGTAAGTATAACTACATGTAGTCCCCAACTTACGAACATCCCGCCAATACGAACGGCATGAATTCTGTGTTTCCATTGGAACAAGTAAAAAAAACATTTTTGCAAATTGGACTTGTAGTTTTTGATAAAATCGACTTTAAAAAATTCAAAGAAAAAAATGGCTTTTAAACTTGTTAAAACCAGGTACAGAGGGCAGAGGTGACATAGGGATACAGGGGACAGAGATGGCACAATGTTCCACCCACAACCATGAGCTGCTGACTCCGTCCCCCCCCCCAAAAAAAAAAAATTATAAGTGTCAAGACTTTTTGGTCCATTTGTCCATCAAAAACTAGAAATTGATTTGGCAACCCCGATTAAAAGTTGTCTACAGTTGTAAAAATTTCCCCTTCAATAATCTGCATCGCTAGCGTGTGGCCAGCGCTGCCCTGACAGGGTTAAAATGTTGTTTGCAATTCCGCACGTATACCATGGGGCCCCATGCGGACGATTTATCAGCGCACCTCCGGAATGGATAGCTTCAGCGCTTCGGTTCTCTCTTCCCCACCGTAGACATACTGGCGTACCACACCTCTAGAGTCCATGTTATCCTGGAGCATCACAGGCGCGAGCTGCGTTGCACGTGGACCGCCATATGTCGCGCAGTAATGACGCCATCAGTATCGGTGGCAGCTGACTGAAATATTGGTAGAGGAAATTACTATTCGTTAATTTGCATTTACCAGGCTGTGAAAATGATCGTGAATTGTAACGGTCATGAGTGTCGATTTTTACCACGTATTTATCAAAACACGGAGTTAGGAACACTATAGGTCGCCAATGGCGCCGTTCCATTCAACTCTCATGTTACGATCTGTTCCGCATTGTCTGCTCTTTTGTTTGTATTATATGAAAACAAAAGAGCGGACAATGCAGTTCAGAGTGATCGTAAACGGAATAAAAATAATACGTGATTCGATAAATATATATATAATGTTTATGTATTTAAATTTAACTCAGGGCCGACCTTCCTAACATGTCTGCTTTATGTGGACAAGACGTAGGGTGCTTCCTGGTTGGTGTCAGCCAATAGAAATATGGATGGAGAAGTAGGGGTGGTCTGAGAGGTGTCTGGAAGCTGAGGTGCTGTGTTCGCTCGCGGCGGGTTGCCTCAGCACTTCAGGATGAACCATAAAAGTAAGAAACGAATAAAAGAGGCCAAGCGAAGCGCTCGCCCGGAGCTGAAGGACTCGCAGGACTGGAGTCGCCATAACTACTTAGAGGTGTACCGGCTGAGCCCCAACGCCGTGCGGGTGAGAGGGAGACCCCATCACACACTTATTTGTCATCGCTGGGATGAGGCACTCCTCAGAGAGAGCTTCTACTCTTTATTTTGCCACTCTAGATGTAGTGACCCTTAACAATGACAGCGGTATCTTAGCATGTAGATCTACTCCACACATGGTGATCACTGCCTGCCAGTGTGTTAAGGTTCACTACCTTGAGTTGGGCTGGGTGGCTCTGCAGATGTTGACTTAAAGGGGAACTGAAGAGAGAGGTATATGGAGGCTGTCCTGTTTATTTCCTTTTAATCAATACCAGTTGCCTGGCAGCCCTGCTGGTCTATTTCTCTGCAGTAGTATCTGATTAAAACCAGAAACAAGCATGCAGCTAGTCTTGTCAGATCAGACTTATAAGTCTGAACCACTGAAACACCTGATCTGCTGCATGCTTGTTCAGGGGCTATGGCTAATAGTATTAGAGGCAGAGGATCAGCAGGGCTGCCAGGCAACTGGTATTGTCTAAAAGGAAATAAACATGACAGCCTCCATATACCTCTCTCTTCAGTTCCCCTTTAATAAAGTGGTACTCTAATGGTTCCCACTAATGATCCAATATTTGTCATCCAATTTTCCCATTTCTATGTAAAATAAGGGACTGGCTAAGTTAGCCATTCAATATTTTCACTCAGTTTACCCTATACTACATAGATTTGGTACAATTGGATGAAAAAGATTGGATCATTCGAGGCCACCATTAATCAAACGGTTTTGGTAGGCAATGGGGGATTAGAGCCTAAGGCCCAGTTCACATTGCATGCGTTGCCCTCCGGATTTCAGCAACGTGTGCAGGAGGCCGACATGTACGACATCCGACAGTGCATAGATTGCACTGTCTGATGTTCACACTGCATGCGTTCTGGACCAGTGTGGTCCGGGAATGCATGCTGCACGCATTTTTTTACCAAAACGCTCCGCTGACCCATTCTGGGCTCAGCAACGCATAGAAACGCAGATGGCGTGCGTTCCGAATGCGTGGCTATCGGCGATTCATGATGTGGCCTTAGTCAGTTATTGTTAGTGATGTTAAGTTTTTATTTTTCTCTTCTCATTTCTGGCCTACTGGTGGATGTCTACTCTACAGGAAGTGAATCGAAATTTTGTTGTCTAACTGAAGGTTTTTTATTGTTTCGTCTCTCTTGGGTAATTCTCACACATTTGGTGCCTAAGCAATGTGTTCGCGATATATAGGTTGGTAACAAACTCAACTTGTCAAGTATTCATTAACTTCCTGATCATAAGACAGGTAGTAGGGATAAATTCCAGCACCTTGCCCGCAGAATTAGACTGCAGCAGAGATCACATATAATTGAGCAGTTAGTACACATGATGCAGTTTTGACTATTGATACATACATACATACATACATACATACATACATACATACATACATACATACATACATACATACATACATACATACATACATACATACATACATACATACATACATACATCTCTATATAATATATCTCTATCGCTTAGCGCTACAGTTGTTTTAGACTGGTAATTTTACCGGGATTAGCGTGGTAAAATCATTATACTCTCTCCTGATTCCCGATGATCGTGGTCAGGGCTTTTATAAGCACTATACCGTGATCTCCATAATCGCGAGAAAATGTTGCAGGCAACATGTTTTGTGATTGCCCTTAATCGAAAAAACCCCCGCGGTCGGCTGCAATTGCAGCAGTGAGATCACTGCCATATGATTGCAATTTTTTTAAACCGTTAGCGTGAATCTCCCGCTAAACGCCCTAGTGTGAATGGGCCTTAACACTTAATGAGTTGAGTTGCCAAAATAGGATGCACAGCGACTCATCGCAATGCATTAAGTTTAAAAAGGCCATCAGTCTACACTTCCACACTTGATGGAAAATTGCTAACAAGGCTGATATCCAGTTGATCGAAAACTGACCTAAATTTAATGTTTTTGGGCTGTGGGAGAAAAACAGTGCCCAGAGGAAACCCACACAGACACGAGGGGAGAACATACAAACTCCATTCAGATAGTGCCCTTGCTGGGATTAAAAACCATGCTAACCACTATGCCACCGCGCTGCTGCAGTAGAGAGATTATTAAAGTAATGTGATCTGTTACAACATAGGGGTGTGAACATACAGTTGTAAGAACAGGGCTTTAACATGCAGTACTTTGCTGCATTATTGTGCAGCTCATGGTGCATCATTTCAACAGTCTTTGAATTATCATATTATTAATATATTGAGACAGAATCCCTCTATATAATTAGGATCGGTCATTTATATAAATAGTCTGTGCTTGTGCAAAGAGGGGAAAAAAGCAGAGAACACAAGTGGCTTTGTCCTGTGCATGCCCAGTACAAACATGTTTGTACAAGGCAGAAATACGGCCACGAGCCATACTTGACAAGCTCTTGTTAAATATGTTTAAAGGGACTAAGTGCTGTAATGGTGGGGTGTAAAGCTGGCTACACACAGTCAATTTTCCATGGGATCGATAAGGATCACGATCGATAAATGTCATCGATTTTGGGTACTTAACGCAAAGTGGATTCCATTATCGACTTGGACGTCTACACTCGATGCAGTTTCTTAACAGATAACCCATCGATCTTATGCGGTTGGAATGTGTAATGGTTAAGGGCTCTGCCTCTGACACAGGAGACCTGGGTTCAAATCTCGGCTCTGCCTGTTCAGTAAGCCAGCACCTATTCAGTAGGAGACCTTGGGCAAGACTCCCTAACACTGCTACTGCCTATAGAGCACGTCCTAGTGGCTGCAGCTCTGGCGCTTTGAGTCCGCCAGGAGAAAAGCGCAATATAAATGTTCTGTGTTTGTTACCCTATGCTGGATGCACAACTGTGTATTCCCAGCGGATCCTGAGTAGACCTGCTGTGTGGCACTGTCCATTGATTCATGCACAATATTCATCATGCATCTGCTCTGCCACTGGCGCTGCTCCACGGCACAGGAAAAATGCCGGTATACAGATCAGCCACAGCAGAAGAATCAGGCTCCCATTGGATTGTAAAAGACCCATGGGAATCCTCCCTTAACACCAGAGAGGATTCTCATTGTTCCACCACTCCAGTGAATCGATGAGAAGCCTCCCTGGGGAGGGAGGATTCCCATTGGTCTGTTGCAATCCAATGGGAGTCGGAAGTAACAGTGTAGTCTGCACATTGTCCAGTAGATAAAAATGCTTTATTCAAACAGGCATAAGACTGAAACAAGTCAGCATGTTGGTGATAGACTTGTGCCTGACGCAAGTTGTCCTTAATGGTAGCATAGGTACAAAGTGTCAGGTGTGGTCCTTAAATAAGATAGTACCACACCCGATAACAAGGTGCTCAAAAAGCTCCACCCAGAGGGGGGAGGGAACATAAAAAGGAGGAAAATAGAACTCCTGGAATCATCAATAAATGCATATGAAAAGGGGACAAAAACATTCCCCGCAGCAAAACAGAGACAAGGGTAAAAGCAGGGCTGTGGAGTCAGGAAAAATGCACCGACTCCTAATGAATTTAAACTGTAATTAAAATAGAAAATATGATAAAATGTTCTATTTCTCAGATACTAGTCATCATAAATAATTTATACATACAGTAATAGCTGTGCTTAGTCCACAAAAATGAAATAAACCAATCAAAATTAGTTACTTGTGCTGCTTCAATAAAGCAGTCCCCGTATTTTTAAAGTCCGATATACACATCTGATTGTGACTATATTATGTGTACACAGGAATCTCTTATATATACTAAATAACATCTATGCTGTAAGTATAAAGCCTGATGTGTAGCTGTGTCACTAATAGAGATGCACTAAATGGTTTAAAGAGGCGCCCTGGTGGTAAATAAAAGCGTTTAAAAGCAGTTTAAAACCGAGAAAAGGTTTGAGGTTGCTTACCTCAAGGACGACAAATCTTTGTAGGGACAAAAGATTTTATTGGTAGCACAGGCAACGCGTTTCACGGGTCTGAGCCCGCTTCCTCAGGCCAATAGCAGTGCCTATATTAGTAAACATGAGACTCCTAAGCATACTAGTATTAAAGATATACATACATTTACAGCATCAGATTGTAATCAGCGATAGCATTGAATCCAGTGTTTCATTTCATATATATTATTACAGATTATATATATTATTACAGCTGATATATTATAAATAAATAATGTACATATTATATTAGGAGTATTTACCCTTGTCTTACGGCGCTGCTGGCATTTATCAGCCAGAGGTATATAGATAATCAAAACATGTTTTTTCAAACATATGGAAAATTATGAAACATTGTTTAAAATAGGTGGGGGGGAGGGGGGTTGGGAGGAAAAAAAAAAAAAAAAACCTCTAGTTTTCCACCTTAATGTAAAAATATAATAAAAACTTCCTTTAATAACTATATATATGCACACAATTTTCTGCCCATATTACTATGGACAATTTGGATTAAAAGAGATTGCCAGAAAGGTGTGCTGTCATGATGAACAGATAAATAGAAGCACCTTTCTGGCAATCTCTTTTAATCCAAATTGTCCATAGTAATATGGGCAGAAAATTGTGTGCATATATATAGTTATTAAATTAAAGGAAGTTTTTATTATATTTTTACATTAAGGTGGAAAACTAAAGGTGTGTTTTTTTTTTCTCCTCCCAACCCCCCCCCCCCCCCCCCACCTATTTTAAACAATGTTTCATAATTTTCCATATGTTTGAAAAAACATGTTTTGATTATCTATATACCTCTGGCTGATAAATGCCAGCAGCTCCGTAAGACAAGGGTAAATACTCCTAATATAATATGTACATTATTTATTTATAATATATCATCTGTAATAATATATATAATCTGTAATAATATATATGAAATGAAACACTGGATTCAATGCTATCGCTGATTACAATCTGATGCTGTAAATGTATGTATATCTTTAATACTAGTATGCTTAGGAGTCTCATGTTTACGAATATAGGCACTGCTATTGGCCTGAGGAAGCGGGCTCAGACCCGTGAAACGCGTTGCCTGTGCTACCAATAAAATCTTTTGTCCCTACAAAGATTTGTCGTCCTTGAGGTAAGCAACCTCAAACCTTTTCTCGGTTTTAAACTGCTTTTAAACGCTTTTATTTACCACCAGGGCGCCTCTTTAAACCATTTAGTGCATCCCTAAATCCCCATACGATACCCGTGTGAGGGGTGGAGGCAGAACATATGTGGTTTACACCACGGTGGACATCTGCCTCCCTTCTTTTTTCCAAGGAGAGCGACCGCATCTAGGTCCTTAGTGACCTCCCCGAGTGGAGTCGGGTTAATTGTCTCCACCTGCTTCCTGTGGTCGGTTGCCCCTCTGCAACCCACTCTTGTGAGTAGATTCTTATCTTCTATATTGACAATTTTGACTAAACATATCACACTATTGGGCTCCCGTGTTTTTTGTTTCCTGTGCCTTTTCCCCAGAAGGTGTCCTGACACCAATCATCCACCACTAATAGAGATGGTCAATGAGATGGAAATAATTCTGTGTTGATTCTGATTTATGCAAATGTACTCTTTGCTCATGAAATCAAATAATTTGATATGTTGTTAAAATTTGGTTTGGTGACTACGAATTAAATGTTACCTGAGACGGATGAAAATAAGTTTTATACAATACAATACAATACAATAACATTTCTATAGCGCTTTTCTCCCATAGGACTCAAAGCGCTTAGGCTCTCTCAGATTCAGTAGTTAGTAGGATGAAGTATTCACACAACAAAAGTTATATTTCTGCAAATGCCAGACTGAACAGGTGGGTTTTCAGTCTGGATTTAAACACATCCAGGGATGGGGCTGTCCTGATCTGTTGAGGTAAGGAGTTCCAAAACATAGGGGCAGCATGACAGAAGGCTCTGGGACCAAAAGTTTCCAAGTGGACTCTGGGTATGACTAGATTATTAGAACCTGTGGATCTGAGAATGCGGGGATTGCTACGCAGCTGTAACATATCTTTCAAGTATCCAGGGCCTAGATTATTCAGGGATTTAAATGTCAGTAGGCCGATCTTGAATAGGACCCTCCATTCTATAGGTAGCCAGTGAAGGGAATGCAGGACTGGCATTATGTGGCAGTGACGGGGTTGGTTGGTTAGCAGTCTGGCAGCAGTATTCTGTATCAGCTGTAGGCGGTACAAGACCTTTTTTGGAAGGCCAGTGTAGAGAGCATTGCAGTAGTCCAGTCGGGATGTGATGAAGGTGTGGACTAAGGTTGGCAGATCTTCTGGGGGTATGAGGTGCTTGATTTTTGCAATGTTCTTCAGGTGAAAATAGGATGATTTCACCACCGCAGAGATTTGAGTTCTGAAGTTTAAATCCCCATCAAATAGAACTCCCAGGCTACGCACATGATCAGAGCTGCGTAGATCCGTGCCTCCTATTCCCAGTGGTGAAGACTGCAAGTTAAGTTGTTTTGTTATCATGCTCTGCCCTCCAATCAGAAGGACTTCAGTTTTGTCTGCATTTAGTTTCAGCCAGTTGTCATTCATCCATTGCTGTAGTTCACGTAAGCAGGCGTTTATAGTTAGAGTTGGGTCTGTCACACCAGGCTTGAAGGAAAGATATAGTTGGGTGTCGTCTGCATAGCAGTGGTATGTCAGGCCATGTTTTTGGATTAGTTTTCCCAATGGTAGCATGTAAATCGTGAAAAGCAGGGGAGAGAGGATTGAGCCCTGGGGCACCCCATACTTAAAGAGAACCCGAGGTGGGTTTGAAGAATATTATCTGCATACAGAGGCTGGATCTGCCTATACAGCCCAGCCTCTGTTGCTATCCCAAACCCCCCTAAGGTCCCCCTGCACTCTGCAATCCCTCATAAATCACAGCCACGCTGCTGACAAACAGCTTGTCAGAGCTGGCTGTGTTTATCTCTATAGTGTCAGTCTGCTGCTCTCCCCGCCTCCTGCAGAACTCCGGTCCCCGCCTGCATCCCTTCCCTCCCTGCTGATTGGAGGGAAGGGACAGGGGCAGGGACCGGAGCTATGCAGGAGGCGGGGGAGCAGCTGAGACTGACACTACAGATGTAAATACAGCCTCACAGCATGGCTGTGATTTATGAGGGATTGCAGAGTGCAGGGGGACCTTAGTGGGGTTTGGGATAGCAACAGAGGCTGGGCTGTATAGGCAGATCCAGCCTCTGTATGCAGATAACATTCTTTAAACACACCTCGGGTTCTCTTTAACCACCCTGGCGTTCTGATTAAATCGCCAGGGTGGCTGCGGGAGGGTTTTTTTTAAATAAAAAAAAAACTATTTCATGCAGCCAACTGAAAGTTGGCTGCATGAAAGCCCACTAGAGGGCGCTCCGGAGGCGATCTTCCGATCGCCTCCGGCGCCCAGAATAAACAAGGAAGGCCGCAATGAGCGGCCTTCCTTGTTTTGCTTATATCGTCGCCATAGCGACGAGCGGAGTGACGTCATCGACGTCAGCCGACGTCCTGACGTCAGCCGCCTCCGATCCAGCCCTTAGCGCTGGCCGGAACTTTTTGTTCCGGCTACGCTGGGCTCAGGCGGCTGGGGGGACCCTCTTTCGCCGCTGCTCGCGGCGAATTGCCGCAGAGCGGCGGCGATCAGGCAGCACACGCGGCTGGCAAAGTGCCGGCTGCGTGTGCTGCTTTTTATTTCATTCAAATCGGCCCAGCAGGGCCTGAGCGGCAGCCGCTGGCGGTGTTGGACGAGCTGAGCTCGTCCAGACCGCTCAGCTGGTTAAGTGTTACAGGGGTGGACAGGAAGGGCCCCATAGACACTTTGTGGGTTCTGCCACTCAAGAAGGATTGGAACCACTGAAGTACTATGCCATTAATGCCGCAGTATTCCTGTAGCCTGTTTATCAAGATGTCATGGTCAACTGTGTCAAAGGCTGCAGAAAGGTCTAGCAGTATGATAATCGAGCACTCTCCTCTGTCTCTTGCCATGAGCAGGTGGTTGCATATTTGGATGAGGGCAGTTTCAGTGCTGTGGTGTTTCCTGAAGCCAGACTGGAATGGGTCATAACTGTTATTTTGTAGGATTCTGGCTTCTAGCTGGAGGTATACAGCTTTTTCAATTAGCTTGCCCAGAAAGGGGAGGTTAGAGACAGGTCTGTAGCTGCTCATTGCATCGGGGTCCAGGGAGGGTTTTTTGAGGAGAGGCCTGATGATTGCTTCCTTCAGTAAAGCAGGAAATATCCCTGATTGTAAGGAACAGTTAACAATTTTGAGGAATACCGGTACGAACAGGTCGGGGCAGTTCAACATGAACTGTGTTGGGCCAGGATCCAGGTCACAGGTAGTTAGGCGGACGTGAAGGAGGATGCTTGATGTGACTTCTTCATCAATTTCTTTGAAGTTTGACCAAGGTGTTACGTTGTCTCTGCTAATGGTCTTCGGCGCTATATTAGGCTCAGATGCTGTAAGTTGGATGGCGGACCTTATAGCGGAGACTTTGTCTGTGAAGAAATGGGCAAATTGGTCACAGAGGTCCTTTGAAGACTCGATATTAAGTTTTTGACATGCTGGGTTGCAGAGTTTTTCCACTGTGCGGAACAGTTGGGCTGGTTTGTTAACTGCATTTGCAATCTCTTGTGATAGAAAGGATGATTTTTTTCCCGTGATTACCTTTTGGTAGCTCTTCAAGTGGAAGATTAAGGCATGTTTGTCTTCTGGGGACTGAGATTTGCGCCACAGCCTCTCAAGTTTTCGGCCTTGTCTTTTCAGCTCTTTTATAGCGTTATCAAACCACTGTGCATGATGGTGTGGAGTAAGATATTTGGTGCGCAGAGGAGTAATGGTCTCAAAGGTGGAGGACACACATTTGTTGTATTTCAACACCAGAGTATCAGGGTCCAAGCTGGAGTCAGTCAATTCATCAAAGCTAAGGTTATCTCGGATATGTTGAGGTGTTAGCCCTTTTAAGCGGCGATATTTTATTTGATTCTTGACCTGGTGTTTGACGGCTGGTATTAAGAGGGAGAAGTGGATAGTGTGATGGTCTGACCAGGCAACAGGATTAATTTCCACATTGGCTATTGACAGCCCAGTATGGAATATAAGGTCCAAAGTGTGACCTTTCCTGTGAGTAGCAGAGCTGATTGATTGGAGGAAGCCCAGTTCATGTAAGGCACGAGGTAGCTCTTTTCCAAATTGTGAAGAGGAGTCGTCCACCCATGTATTGAAATCTCCAAGAACAATCCATCTGGGGTGTTCCAGTGTTAGGTTACATACCTGGGGCTTCTTCCAACCCCCTTCAGGCTAATCCAGTCCCTCGCTGTCCACCTCCACCACCTGGATCTTCTGCTATGAGTCCTGGTAATTCAGCCAGTCAGCACAGTCCGGCTGCATGCAACTTCAACAGCCAGGAGTGTTCTGCACCTGCGCAATAGTGCTGCGCAGGTGTAGTACGCTCCCAGAGGCGATAGTGTGTGCATGCGCACTACGCCAGACTGGCTGAAGTACCTGGACTCGTAGCAGAAGATCCAGGTGGCAGAGGAGGACAGCGAGGGACTGATTAGCCTGAAGGGGGCTGGAGGAAGCCCCAGGTATGTATAAAACTTATTAATTTCATCTGTCTCAGGTTTACTTTGTTACACAATAGTACTATACTCTACATATGTCTATAAAGGACATGGGGTAGGGGAAAAACACAAAAAGAGCGCACTCAGAAAACTGATGATAAAAGGGAGACCAGCCGGTCGTAGACAGATCTCACCTGATGTGGTGGCTGATATGCCCTTATGGGTATTATCAGCTTGCAGGCTTTTGTCCCTCTCAGACCAGGGACCAGGTCAGAAGCAGGCTATTTGTCCAAAGGGATCCTGTGGCTTGAAGCAGGATATCAGGAGCAGCTGTCTGGTTTGTAGCCGTTAGTGTCCCAGCACTGGCTATAACACCAGAGCTGCAGGCACCTGTGGGCTGTATGAGACTCAATCCCTTAGCAGGGAGAGTCTCCTTCCTGAAAAGTTAGCAATTCACACACTGCTCTGTTCAGATACACCACAGCAGTGGCTGGGTGGTGAGCAGTAGCACTGAGGTGGCTGAAAGAAAGCACAGGAGACCCGTGCTGGAAGTAACTGATTCTTTAATTTAACAAATACAACTAGTTTCAGGAGGCCATTCCTCCTTTCTTCAGGCAAACAGTTGCTACATTGTGATGATCCAATTTAATTGAAATTCAAAAAATCAATTAGTTAAAGGCGACCCAATCAGTGCGTGTATGTAAATGTAACCAGAGACCATGAGCCTCTGCTGTAGGTCAGGGTTTTCTCTCCCTAATGGCCCGTACTCACGGGCTGCAGAAGTGGCCTGTCGCCAGCACACGTGAGCGTGCTAGCGACAGGCCGGCGACAGCCTCTCTCCAGGTCCCTCCGCGTACACACGCGGAAGAGGGACCAGCGGCGAGACGGAAGCTGTCGCCGACGTTCCTCCTCCCCCCCGCCGGAAGCTTCATTCACCTCTATGGAGGTTGCTGTCGCTAGTCCACGTACTCACGCGGACTAGCGACAGTTGCGGCGGAGGTGCGGCGGCGACTGTTGCCATGCGATTGAAACTTTCAATCGCATGGCGACAAGAGCGGCGGGCGACAGTTCGGGGTGCGCGCGCGTGCGACGGCCCATACTCACGGGCGACCTGTCGCCGCAACACGCGCGCGCCGCGTGTTGAGGCGACAAAAGTCCCTCGTGAGTATGGGCCATTAGTGGGTTAAGAAAGTTAGTAGTAGGCTATAAAAGGATTGAAAGCGAACATAATATAAGACTGCCACTAGGGGGCAGCCTCTGTGCTGATATTCAGATCAGGAGGCTGCAGTACCACCTCAAACCATCAGGTGGCACCACACTTTCTTCTATCTGTAGGTGTAATATCATTTCAGCTCAACAGGTTATTTTACATTGTAAATTAATTTCCGAACAATAGAGGGTATTATAGCACACTCCTTTATTGGGGGAGTGATGATTGCATGGTTAATAGTTTCCATAATCATATGCAAATTTGATATATTTATTTAAAAAGCTCATTAAGGATTTTTTTTTTTTTTTTTTTTTTTGGTGATTGAATTTGAGGCTGTTCATAATTTAATAATGTCTAGATCTTATTAACCACTTGAGGACCACAGTCTTTTCGCCCCTTAAGGACCAGAGCCTTTTTCTCCATTCAGACCACTGCAGCTTTCACGGTTTATTGCTCGCTCATACAACCCACCACCTAAATGAATTTTACCTCCTTTTCTTGTCACTAATACAGCTTTCTTTCGGTGCTATTTGATTGCCGCTGCGAGTTTTACTTTTTATTATATTCGTCAAAAAAGACATGAAAATGACTTTTTTAACTTTCTGTGCTGACATTTTTCAAATAAAGTAAAATTTCCTATACATTTGAGCGCGAAAGTTATTCTGCTACATGTCTTTGATTAAAAAAAAAAAAAAAAAAAACATTCAGTGTATATTTATTGGTTTGGGTAAAAGTTATAGCGTTTACAAACTATGGTGCCAAAAGTGAATTTTCCCATTTTGAAGCATCTCTGACTTTTCTGCGCACCTGTCAGGTTTCATGAGGGGCTAAAATTCCAGGATAGTACAAATACCCCCCAAATGACCCAATTTTGGAAAGAAGACATCCCAAAGTATTCAGTGAGAGGCGTGGTGAGTTCATAGAAGATTTTATTTTTTGTCACAAGTTAGCGGAAAATGACACTTTGTGACAAAAAAAAAAAAAAAAAGTTTCCATTTCTTCTAACTTGCGACAAAAAAAATGAAATCTGCCATGGACTCACTATGCTCCTCTCTGAATACCTTGAAGTGTCTACTTTCCAAAATGGGTTAATTTGTGGGGTGTGTTCACTGTCCTGGCATTTTGGGGGGTGCCTAATTGTAAGCACCCCTGTAAAGCCTAAAGATGCTCATTGGACTTTGGGCCCTTTAGCGCAGTTAGGCTGCAAAAAAGTGCCACACATGTGGTATTGCCGTACTCAGGAGAAGTAGTATAATGTATTTTGGGGTGTATTTTTACACATACCCATGCTGGGTGGGAGAAATATCTCCGTAAATGACAATTTTTTTAAAAAATTTTTTTTACACACAATTGTCTATTTATAGAGATATTTCTCCCACTCAGCATGGGTATGTGGAAAAATACACCCCAAAACACATTATACTACTTCTGAGTACGGCGATACCACATGTGTGGCACTTTTTTGCACCCTAACTGCGCTAAGGGGCCCAAAGTCCAATGAGTACCTTTAGGATTTCACAGGTCATTTTGAGAATTTTTTTTTTTTAAAAACTGACTGTAATGGCTACCTCAATTACACCAGCGAACATTACAAGCCATGGCTAAAAAACGTACCCTATGGCCGGTTTAAAAGGATTAGAAGAAATTGTACACAGTCTACGGACTTTGAGGAACAATCAGAGATTTTAAAGAAAAGATTCCTTCACAAAAGGTACCCGAACAAAATTATCAACGACGCTCGGTTAAAAGCAATGAGCCTTACACAAGAGGATTGTTTATTACCTAAACAAAAATGTGATGAAAATGACCCTAATAGTAACAATAAAAATCTCAACATCATAATTAACTTTTCGAGCCAACACAAGGAGTGCAGATCCATACTGGAGATACATTGGAATCTTTTACTCAATGACTCAATTTTAAAAACTATTTTACCATCCAAACCCAAGATCACTTTTAGAAGAGGAAAGACAATTCGTAACGTTTTAACACCCAGCAGACTCAAAAATATGCAAGTACTACACCCCACCAAAAACACTTCCCAAAGTCTACTCGGAAACTTCCCATGCTACCAAAGGAAATGCTTATGTTGCAAAAGCATACAAAAAGACCAAAAAAGTTTTAACTCCAGAGTGAATAACAAAACTTGGCCCATTTACCAATACCTTACATGTAAAAGCGACTATGTAGTTTACCTGTTAGAGTGCCCGTGTGGCCTACAATATATAGGCCGCACTGAAAGGAGTGTGTCTATTTAAGTTCATGTCAGATATCAGATGCTTTAGACTACTTCATTTCCTGGCGCCAGGACATAACGTGGTTAACAGAACACACAGACACAGGAGATGTGAGCACAAATTATGCTATATTTTTACTTCAGCTGCTTTCCTTATATCCTACTCAATACAGGGTTTTGCTCATGCGCAGTATATCATCATATGTCATCATAATTACAGAAAGTCATGTGATTTACGAGAATTAACACAGTTCAATGATCACGGGGAAAACATGTTATTTATGACTTTCCAGGTGTCCCCATTTTGCCCAGCAAGAAGAATTTAACTACTCTCTACTTCATGCAGCCAGCTTTTCCTGCACAGATGTGTGTGGGTGGCTGATTCTTCTATAGACACATTAATATCACATTGATCAGATACATGTATGCTTGTATATGAAATTTGATCTATATACTATAATATATACAGTGGAGGAAATAATTATTTGACCCCTCACTGATTTTGTAAGTTTGTCCAATGACAAAGAAATGAAAAGTCTCAGAACAGTATCATTTCAATGGTAGGTTTATTTTAACAGTGGCAGATAGCACATCAAAAGAAAAATCGAAAAAATAACCTTAAATAAAAGATAGCAACTGATTTGCATTTCATTGAGTGAAATAAGTTTTTGAACCCCTACCAACCATTAAGCGTTCTGGCTCCCACAGAGTGGTTAGACACTTCTACTCAATTAGTCACCCTCATTAAGGACACCTGTCTTAACTAGTCACCTGTATAAAAGACACCTGTCCACAGAATCAATCAATCAAGCAGACTCCAAACTCTCCAACATGGGAAAGACCAAAGAGCTGTCCAAGGATGTCAGAGACAAAATTGTAGACCTGCACAAGGCTGGAATGGGCTACAAAACCATTAGCAAGAAGCTGGGAGAGAAGGTGACAACTGTTGGTGCGATTGTTCGAAAATGGAAGGAGCACAAAATGACCATCAATCGACCTCGTTCTGGGGCTCCACGCAAGATCTCACCTCGTGGGGTGTCAATGGTTCTGAGAAAGGTGAAAAAGCATCCTAGAACTACACGGGAGGAGTTAGTGAATGACCTCAAAGTAGCAGGGACCACAGTCAGCAAGAAAACCATTGGAAACACATTACACCGCAATGGATTAAAATTCTGCAGGGCTCGCAAGGTCCCCTTGCTCAAGAAGGCACATGTGCAGGCCCGTCTGAAGTTTGCCAATGAACACCTGAATGATTCTGTGAGTGACTGGGAGAAGGTGCTGTGGTCTGATGAGACCAAAATAGAGCTCTTTGGCATTAACTCAACTCGCTGTGTTTGGAGGAAGAAAAATGCTGCCTATGACCCCCAAAACACCGTCCCCACCGTCAAGCATGGGGGTGGAAACATTTTGCTTTCGGGGTGTTTTTCTGCTAAGGGCACAGGACAACTTAATCGCATTAACGGGAAAATGGACGGAGCCATGTATCGTGAAATCCTGAACGACAACCTCCTTCCCTCTGCCAGGAACCTGAAAATGGGTCGTGGATGGGTGTTCCAGCACGACAATGACCCAAAACATACAGCAAAGGCAAGAAAGGAGTGACTCAAGAAGAAGCACATTAAGGTCATGGAGTGGCCTAGTCAGTCTCCGGACCTTAATCCAATAGAAAACCTATGGAGGGAGCTCAAGCTCAAGAGTTGCACAGAGACAGCCTCGAAACCTTAGGGATTTAGAGATGATCTGCAAAGAGGAGTGGACCAACATTCCTCCTAAAATGTGTGCAAACTTGGTCATCAATTACAAGAAACGTTTGACCTCTGTGCTTACAAACAAGGGTTTTTCCACTAAGTATTAAGTATTTTATTGTTAGAGGGTTCAAAAACTTATTTCACTCAATAAAATGCAAATCAGTTGCTATCTTTTATTTAAGGTTATTTTTTCTATTTTCCTTTTGATGTGCTATCTGCCACTGTTAAAATAAACCTACCATTGAAATGATACTGTTCTGAGACTTTTCATTTCTTTGTCATTGGACAAACTTACAAAATCAGTGAGGGGTCAAATAATTATTTCCTTCACTGTATACATACATACATACATACATACATACATACATACATACATATCCTTTCACGCACCACACAACCGTTTCACAAGCGCATAAATAAGCATAGAGAGAACATTAAAAAAGGATACGCAAAACATAGTGTCTCAAAACATTTCGACCAAGTACACAACAGAGACTTTGGACAAATAAGGATTACCATTATGGAACAGGTTTTAGATACAAATAAATTCAATAGGTTTAGGGCACTGTGCAATAAAGAGACTCTGGATTTTACAAATGGAAACTTTAAATCCTAATGGTCTAAATATAGCCTTGGAAACCATGGCGAACTAAAACAGAAAGAACTATGATTAAAATTGCACCTTAGAGCATTATTTATTGAACTGCACAATGGGTATCATTCATAAACAGGCTGTCGGTAGTGCGGGAAAACACCGTTCTTCTCCGCAACCGGTAATTAAGACTTCTGGGTGGCCATTCATAAAGAAGTCTGCCTGTTGCGGAAGAAGTGCGGAGGTTTTCTGGAGGAAGCTGGCGGCAGCGTGGCGGAAGACATGCGGAAACTTAAAAGCTGCCCGATTCCCTCCCTGCGCTGCTCTGTCTGATGCTGCTTGGGAGGTCCCTCCCATTCATTTATATGTATTCCGCCCGCCTATCGCTACTGTCGAGCAAGCGGTATTTTCCTTCCGGATACCGCTTGCTCTAATCTTTATGAATGGATGTGTTTGTTACTTTTTCTAGATTAATCTAGAAAAACTCCGCACAAGGCGGAAATGTATCGCTCTGTCACCTTTTCATGCGGAAAGAGCCTTTATGAATGGGGCTTATGCTGAGTGGTCGGGAAAGTCACCGGTGTTAAGCATTTCCGCATGCGGAAATGCTTTATGAATGATACCCATTGTATTTTTTACATCTGTCCTCTTGAAATATACATACAAAATATATTTTTTTTAATGGTTATTAATATCTATATATTTATGTCACGGTATTAGTACCTTTTATGCATATGTATATGTTATAGCCAATTGATATGACATTATCCCCATATTTATAGTTGTTGATTTTTATTAATACAATGGAAACTGCATTTTGTTTTTATAGGAAGGGAGAGGGGAAAATATGTTTGGATATTTTATGCTTTTGGCTTTCAGGGTCATTAAGTCCTAATATAAAACATAATAGAGGTTTGATCCAATCGGAAAAAAATCTCCAATTCAAACAGCTTAATAAGATCTAGAGATTATTAAATTATGAAAAATAAAAATAAAAATTTCTCACCATAAGTTAAAATCCAGATACTCTACGTATACCCCTTTGAATAGCTAGCTAACAAATCTTTTGTGTGCCTTTTGGTGTGCAATGCCATATAATTGAAGCAAACTCAAATTGCTCTTTAGTTTAACATCCTCAATTGATAATTTATAATGTTGGTCTTGTGTCCTAAATATTTATATCAAACAGCCTCAAATTCAATCACCAAAAAAAAAAAAAAAAAAATCCTTAATGAGCTTTTTAAATAAATATATCAAATTTGCATATGATTATGGAAACTATTAACCATGCAATCATCACTCCCCCAATAGAGGAGTGTGCTATAGTACCCTCTATTGTTCGGAAAATGTAAAATAACCTGTTGAGCTGAAATATTACACCTACAGATAGAAGAAAGTGTGGTGCCACCTGATGGTTTGAGGTGGTACTGCAGCCTCCTGATCTGAATATCAGCACAGAGGCTGCCCCCTAGTGGCAGTCTTATATTATGCTCGCTTTCAATCCTTTTATAGCCTACTACTAACTTTCTTAACCCACTTAGGGAGAGAAAACCCTGACCTACAGCAGAGGCTCATGGTCTCTGGTTACATTTACATACACGCACTGATTGGGTCGCCTTTAACTAATTGATTTTTAAATTTCAATTAAATTGGATCATCACAATGTAGCAACTGTTTGCCTGAAGAAAGGAGGAATGGCCTCCTGAAACTAGTTGTATTTGTTAAATTAATTAAAGAATCAGTTACTTCCAGCACGGGTCTCCTGTGCTTTCTTTCAGCCACCTCAGTGCTACTGCTCACCACCCAGCCACTGCTGTGGTGTATCTGAACAGAGCAGTGTGTGAATTGCTAACTTTTCAGGAAGGAGACTCTCCCTGCTAAGGGATTGAGTCTCATACAGCCCACAAGTGCCTGCAGCTCTGGTGTTATAGCCAGTGCTGGGACACCAACGGCTACAAACCAGACAGCTGCTCCTGATATCCTGCTTCAAGCCACAGGATCCCTTTGGACAAATAGCCTGCTTCTGACCTGGTCCCTGGTCTGAGAGGGACAAAAGCCTGCAAGCTGATAATACCCATAAGGGCATATCAGCCACCACATCAGGTGAGATCTGTCTACGACCGGCTGGTCTCCCTTTTATCATCAGTTTTCTGAGTGCGCGCTTTTTGTGTTTTTATTCCCCTACCCCATGTCCTTTATAGATTTCTCTGCCACTGCAAGTGGACCACACAGAGCAGCACAAACTTCCATCACCCAACACATCCTCTACATATAGAAGACTAATTTTATCCAGCTCGCTCCCCCTGTTCTCATTTCAGCACGGGGGTTATTTAAGTTTACCTATCTGTAAACTCTACATATGCACTCTCCACAGAGCTGCAGGGAATCCACTGAGAATGTTGTGCACATTGAACACAGAGGTGTTGTCTATCACCCATAAACCTGGTTCAGATTGTGCATGAAGAATGTGTAATAGAGGAAGAATATCCTCATTCCCCTGCAGAATACCTGCACATCAATCTTACATGTACCCACAGTTAAATTGCCTAGGGCCTGATAGGCACAGCCCTGGGTAAAAGTACAGAGTTCATTCTGATTGACAAAGGCTATGACATTGTGGGAATAACCGAGACATGGATGGATGAAAGCCTTGACTGGATAGCGAATTTAGAGGGATACTGTGTTTAGGAAGGATAGAACAGGGAAAAAAGGTGGAGGGCTTTGTCTCTTAATACAATACAATACTATTTCTATTGTGCTTCTCTCCCATAGGGCTCAAAGCGCTTAGGCTCTCTCAGATTCAGTAATTGGTAGTAGGATGACGTATTCACACAACAAAAGTTATATTTCTGCAAATGCCAAACAGAACAGGTAGGTTTTTCAGTCTGGATTTAAACACGTCCAGGGATGGAGCTGTCCTGATCTGTTGAGGTAAGGAGTTCCAAAACGTAGGGGCAGCATGACAGAAGGCTCTGGGGCCAAAAGTTTCCAAGTGGACTCTGGATATAACTAGATTATTAGAACCTGTGGATCTGAGAATGCGGGGATTGCTACGCAGCTGCAACATTTCTTTCATGTATCCAGGGCCCAGATTATTCAGTGATTTAAATGTCAGTAGGCCTATATTGAATAGGCCCCTCCATTCTATAGGTAGCCAGTGGAGGGAGTGCAGGACTGGCGTTATGTGGCAGTGACAGGGTTGGTTGGTTAGCAGTCTGGCAGCAGTATTCTGTATCAGCTGTAGGCGGTACAAGTCCTTTTTTTTTTTTTTTTTGGAAGGCCAGTGTTGCAGTAGTCCAGTCGGGAGGTAATGAAGGCATGAACTAAAGTTGGTAGATCTTCTGGGGGAATGAGGTGCTTGATTTTTGTGATGTTCTTAAAGGGAACCTTAACTGAGAGGGATATGGATGTTAACTTTTAAACAATACCAGTTGCTTGTCAGTCCTGCTGATCTCTTTAGCTGCAGTAGTGGATGAATCACACACCTGAAACAAGCATGCAGCTAATCCAACCTGATTTCAGTCAGAGCACCTAATCTGGATGCTTGTTGAGGGGCGGTGGCTAAAAGTATTCGAGACACAGGATCAGCAGAGTCCAGCAACTGGTATTATTTTAAAAGGAAAAAGTTCATATACTTCTCAGGTTAGGTTCCCTTTAAGGTGAAAATAGGATGATTTCACCCCAGCAGAGATGTGAGTTCTGAAGTTTAAATCCCCATCAATTAGAACTCCCAGGCTACACACATGATCGGAACTGCGTAGATCCGTGCCTCCTATTCCCAGTGGTGCAGACTGCAAGTTAAGTTGTTTTGTTGTCAAGCACTGCCCTACGATCTGAAGGACTTCAGTTTTGTCTGCATTTAGTTTCAGCCAGTTGTCATTCATCTTTGTTAAGAACTCTGTTTTACATCTGTCCTGAACGATGAGATGGATCAAGATTGTGAAGATATGGAATCCGTTTGGGTAAATAATCTTCGTGGAAATAAAGGTTGTCAATTGCTTATTGGGGTATGCTACAGGCCACCACACATTCATGAAGCTGCAGAACTGCAATTACTACAGCAGATTGAAAAAGCTATAAGTAAAAATGAGGTCATAGTTATGGGTGACTTCAACTTTCCAGACATTGACTGGAGTATTGAGGCTACCCATTCTGGTAAAAGCAGCAGATTTCTGGCAACACTACAGGACAGTTACCGGACTCAAATGATAACGGAACCAACTGGGGGAATGCGTTACTGGATCTGATCATTTCTAATAGACCAGATAATGTATCAAATGTGCAGGTTCAAGAACATTTGGGAAATAGTGATCACAACATGATAATGTTTGGTTTGGTGACTGATAGGCCACGGGACCACTAAAACTATGATTTTTAGAAAAGCAAAGTTTAATCAACTCAGGCAGGCACTAAGTTTACTGGGATAATGTATTACAAGGGGAGAACACTGAAGGGAAATGGCAAGCTTTTAAACTTTTAAACTTATTCTCAATCAATATTGTAACGTCTAGTAGTAATAATAAAAAATAAAATAAAAAAAAAAGCCTCTATGGATGAATAGAAAGGTTAGAGATAAAATGAAGTCGAAAAAGAATGCCTATAATGTCCTTAACCCATTCAGGTTCCGTCGTTTTCACGTGAGAAATGTTCACCTCCCATTCATTAGCCTATAACTTTATCACTACTTATCACAATTAACTAATCTATATCTTGTTTTTTCCGCCACCAATTAAGCTTTCTTTGTGGGGTACATTTTGCTAAGAGCCACTTTACTGTAAATGCATTTTAACAGGAAGAATAATAAAAATAAAAACGGAAAAAATTCATTATTTCTCAGTTTTCAGCCATTATAGTTTTAAAATAATACATGCCTCCATAATTAACCACCCTGGCGTTCTATTAAGATCGCCAGGGAGGCTGCGGGAGGGTTTTTTTTTTTTTTAATTAAAAAAAAACTATTTCATGCAAATGAAAGCCCACTGGAGGGCGCTCCGGAGGCGATCTTCTGATCGCCTCCGGCGGCCAGAAATAACACGGAAGGCCGCAATGAGCGGCCTTCCGTGTTTCGCTTACCTCGTCGCCATGGCGACGAGCGGAGTGGCGTCATGGACGTCAGCTGACGTCAGCCGCCTCCGATCCAGCCCTTAGCGCTGGCCAGAACTTTTTGTTCCGGCTACGCTGGGCTCAGGCGGCTGGGGGGACCCTCTTTCGCCGCTGCATGCGGCGGATCGCCGCACTGCAGCGGCGATCAGGCAGCACACGCGGCTGGCAAAGTGCCGGCTGCGTGTGCTGCTTTTTATTTGAGCCAAATCGGCCCAGCAGGGCCTGAGCGGCAGGCTCCGGCGGTACTGGACGAGCTGAGCTCGTCCAGACCGCTCAGCTGGTTAAAACTCACGTATTGTATTTGCCCATATGTCCCGGTTATAACACTGTTAAAATTATGTCCCTATCACAATGTATGGCGACAATATTTTATTTGGAAATAAAGGTGCATTTTTTTCCGTTTTGCATCTATCACTATTTACAAGTTTAAAATAAAAAAAATATTGAAATATTTCATCTTTACATTGATATTTAAAAAGTTTAGACCCTTAGGTAAATATTTACATTTTTTTTTTTTTATTGTAATGTTTTGTTTTTTTTTTTGTTTTTTTTTTATTGTAAACCTTTTATTTGGGTAGTTTTGGGAGGGTGGGAGGTAAACAATAGATTTATAATGTAAATGTGTGTTAATTTTTTTTATTTTTTTTTTTTTTTTTTTTACAGGTGTAGTATTACTTTTTGGCCACAAGATGGCGGCCATGAGTTTGTTTACATGACGTCACTCTAAGCGTAACATACGCTTACAGTGACGCATCGGGAAGGGAACGGCCAGAAAAGGCGCAGCTTCTGAGAGAAGCTGTCGCTTTTTCAGCGGGGGAGAGGAATCAATGATCGGGCACCGTAGCCCGATACATTGATTCCCTGGCTACCGAATCCGCGACCGGGAGTGCGCGTGCACGCGTGCGATCGGCCGCGGGAGCGCGCATGGTTCCTGGACGTAGAAACTACTTCCAGGAACCAAAATAGGTTAAACAGGAGGGGACCGAGGCTGCATTAAAGAGAATCTGTATTGTTAAAATCGCACAAAAGTAAACATACCAGTGCGTTAGGGGACATCTCCTATTACCCTCTGACACAATTTCGCTGCTCCTCGCCGCATTAAAAGTGGTTAAAAACAGTTTTAAAAAATTTGTTTATAAACAAACAAAATGGCCACCAAAACAGGAAGTAGGTTGATGTACAGTATGTCCACACATAGAAAATACATCCATACACAAGCAGGCTGTATACAGCCTTCCTTTTGAATCTCAAGAGATCATTTGTGTGTTTCTTTCCCCCTGTTCTCATGCACTGAAGTTTCAGGCTGCTTGTTTCTTCCTGCAAACAGCTTTGCCCTTGTCTGTAATTCTTCAGTATGTGAAAGCCCAGCCAGCTCAGAGGAGGATTTATTCAGCTTGTAAAAGAGAAGAGAGAAGCTGCTCTAATCCTAAATAACACACAGGCAATGTGCATAGAGGGGCCTGGAAAGGGGGAGTTCATAGCAGAACCACAACACTGAAGAACTTGGCAGCCTTCCAGACACAGGCCGACAAGTCTGACAGGGGAAAGATACATTGATTTATTACAGAGACAGTGATAGTATAAAGTGCTGCAGTAAGCCAGAACACATTAGAATAGCTTTTTGAACTTGTAGGATGATAAAAAACAGGATGCAATTTTTGTTACGGAGTCTCTTTAAGCAATTATAAGGAGTGCAATAAAAGTTGTAAAAAAGAAATTAGGCTGGCAAAGATTGAAGCTGAAAATCAAATCGCTAGGGATATCATATCTAATCCCCAAAAAGTTTTACAAGTACATCAACTCTAAAAAAAAAAAAAAAAAAAAAAAAAAAGTCGACTATATTGAACTCCTAAAGGACGAGGGTGGGAACTCAATGGTGGATGACCAAGGCAAGGCGGAGTTATTAAATGCTGCGCTGCGTAATTTGTCGGCGCTCTATAAATACTTAAATAAATAAATGCTTTCTTTGCGTCTGTCTTCACAAGGGAAACATCACTGTTGCAAATTACAGATGCAGAAGAGTCTCAATCTTCCAATTGTAATAATAAATACTTAACGCAGGAAGATGTGAAGGTAAGACTAAATAAATTAAAAATAGACAAGGCACCTGGCCCGGATGGCATGCATCCTCGGGTCCTAAGGGAATTATGTTCAGTTGTAGATAAACCCCTTTTATCTTTTTGTGACTCTTTTTCAACTGGCAGAGTCCCAGTAGATTGGCGTACAGCCCACGTTTTTATATTATTTAAGAAGGGCAAAAAATCAGATCCAGGAAATTATAGACATGTAAGCTTTACATCAGTTGTATGCAAACTGTTTGAGGGGTTACTAGGAAATACTATACATGACTTCATAATAGAAAATAATCTTATTTCTCAGCATCAGCGTGAGTTTACTAAAGACAGGTCCTGTTTGACTAACATGGTCCGCTTTTATGAGGTAGTAAAAGCCAATGTGGATATTGGGAATGCTGTATATGTGATATACTTGGACTTTGCAAAGGCCTTCGACACTGTTCCCCACAAAAGTCTGGTGCAAAAGTTGAGGATTCAAAGACTGGGGAAGACTCTGTGTGTATGGATGGGGAACTGGCTAATGGACAGAAAACAAAGAGTTGTGGTCAATGGCTCATACTCAAAATGGATTACTGTTAGCAGTGGGGCCCCACAGGGGTCTGTACTGGGTCCAGTTCTCTTCAATTTATTTATTAATGACCTAGTAAATGCAGTAGAAAGCAATGCTGCTATTTTTGCAGATGATACAAAATTGTGCAGAATCATCAACTCTCAGGATGGTAGTGACATATTGCAACAGGATCTGGATATGCGCTTTGAGTCACACGGGAGAAAAGCGCTTTACAAATGTTATTTGTTGTTGGATAAAATGGCTATATGGGCTCATAAATGGCAGATTAAATTTAATGTTGAAAAATGTAAAGTCATGCATTTTGGTCGTACCAATGGTCTAGCAATATACAAAATAAATGGGATACAGTTGGGGACATCAAACTTGGAGAAGGACTTAGGAATACTAATCCAACAACAAGTTAAATAATCATATTCCGTGGCAAGCCGCTGCAGCTAAAGCTAATAAAATTTTGGGATGCATTAAAAGGGAAATAAAATTTTGAGATGCTAGCATAATATTGCCCCTGCTTAACTCTCTAGTAAGGCCACATCTGGAATATGGAATTCAGTTCTGGGCACCACATTTTACATATATTGCAGTTTTAGAGCAGGTGCAGAGACAAGAAATAAAATTGATACGAGAAATGGAAGGTCTCACTTACCAAGAAAGGTTAGATAAACTGGGTTTATTTTAGTTTAGAGAAAAGATGCCTTAGAGGGGATCTAATTAACATGTATAAATACATCAGAGGGCAATATAATAGCTTGGCGGATGAGCTTTTAGTCCCTAGGCCTTCTCAAAGCACTAGAGGACATGATCTGCGCATGGAGGAAAAACGTTTTAGCCATTTATTTTGGAAAGGGTTCTTTACAGTAAGAGTGATTAAGATGTAGAATGCATTGCCACAGGAAGTAGTTATGGCAAATTCTATATTTGCATTTAAAGGGGGCTTAGATGCTTTCCTTGCATTGAAAGACATTCATTGCTAGGCAATGCCCAGTGATGTTTAACCAGGGATTTTATCAGATTGCCATCGCTTTGGGGGCTAATTTTTGACCATGCCGTGTATGGGTTTTTGGCCTTCCTCCGGATCAACAGGGCTATGTGAGGGAGCAGGCTGGTGCTGTACTTTGTTCTCTGGTTGAACTCTATGGACGTATGTCTCTTTTTCAACCCAAATAAATATAACTATGTACAGTAGGCAAGTACAAAAAACACAAAATACAGAAGTATCCAAATCGAATAAATAAATGTATGCATTGAAATATACTAATATTAAAGCACAGTAAACATGAGGCTGCAGTCTTCAAGTTGAGACCTCCATATGTACCAAATAAATTACACAACCATATTTAGGTCCCATCTAGCGTTTAAGCCATTTGGGGCACGTGTCCCTAATTGAAAAATCCAGTAGGCCTCACGGGTAAAAAGGCCTTTGTAAACCTCGCCCCCGGGTCGGCCTCAGGATACATTCAATTCCCTGAAATGAAAATGAGGACATGTTGCCCAAATGAGTGTTACGAAAATGCTTAGCATTAGCAACATTGGAAATATCATTGGTATTCCAACCAGCTCCACTATAGAGCGCCTATCCGTTGTCTCAGATGTTGAGTGGAACAACCTACATATTGCAAACGGCAAGAACTGCATGTAATCAAATATATAAGTAAGGTGATATCACAATTAAGATATTGTTTGATGGAAAAAGTCTTACCATTTGACATCGAGATTACATAACATGTTGGATAATGAACCACACAATGGTGGCATGTTGGAAAGCCACATCTCTAAGACCACACAGTAGTAAGCCAGCAAGGCTGATGAGTAGGGGTAGAAAACAAACTGGGAGAAAGGAGACTTCCAAGTGTGGGAGCACTTCTACTCGTAAACTTGACACCTCGTCTAAGTATGACATTAAGGCGCTCGTTAGCTTGCAAAACTGGTAGGAACTTCTTAATGATCTGAATGATGCGTCCATACTCCTGGCTATATGTGGCGACACAACCAGATCCTGCCTGGTCCCTGAAGGAGACCGGACAGAGTTGGGGCAGTTAAGTGCCAGTCTCTTACCCCTGGCAATCATCCAATCAGGGTCCGTCAAACGAGAAGCCACAGTGTCCCAATTTTCCAGAGCAATTCCTGTGTACGCTAATTGATTCATCCAGACAGTATGAAAAGGATGGCAACTCTTGGCCCTCAACGTTGATTTCCCACTACATGGCTTACGGTATGTACTAGAAACAGAATCAGAATCAGATTTATTTCGCCAAGTACAACGGGGGTTGTACCCGGAATTATTTTTGGCTCATACAGGGTCGGAGATGGTACAACACATACGTGCAATCCAACACATACAATCAGGTACAGTATACACAGTAAACATCTACCTATATATACATAATGCACATAACCATAGTGAAAGGACGCGTGGGTAAGTCTGGAGTGCTATGTGAGGGGAGCAGCCTGCCGACTATCGACGGCGCTCACTCGCTCCACAGCAGTTCCAGATGCCCCGCAATGTGTCCTGAAAAAGAGTGGATAGAGAAAGAGAGAGAGATAGAGAGGAGGGATAGCTAAAGCGAGACAGAGGAAGAAGCAGGAGAAGGAGCCAAGGCAAGAGTAGGGAGACAGAGGATGAGGCCTTTAGGGCTGCAGATTGAGAAGCACCCCTAGTACCCGCAATCAGTCCAACAGTCCATCCCTGTGGTCCGGTGCCCTGATGTAGGAAGGTAAGCAGCTGGTCTTCAGAGCTGGATGGTGGAGCAGGCTGGCACAGTCCACAACAGTGGGTGAGGTAGACCCTGGGTGGCCGAGCAGGCTGGGGGCTGCGGCTGGTGGAGACCCTCTCTTCGAGCACAGCCGAGGATCTCTGCCATGTGGGAGGCCCAGCAGGAAGCGGCGGTGGTCAGGCCTTTTGTGCACATGAAATGAAATGTCCTCCATGCCCTGGGCTGGCGTCCTAGACTCCTAGGCAGCGGCCCACGTGGTGGAGGGAGGGGGTCCTGCAGCCTTTGTCAATCCCGGGCTGAGGAGGATGGGTGCTCCTGCAGTGCTGGTGGCGTCCTGGGTAGCGGGGGTACAGTAGCCCGTACGACCCACACCACGTGGACACTGAGCTCTCGGTCAGCAGCTCTCCAGAGAGCCTGCTAGGTGTGGGGCCTCCTGTAGTTGCGGTGGCTGGAGGAGCTAGCTTGGGGCAGCAGTCGGGCCGCAACCGGGGATCAGACGCCGGTCCAGGTCACGGCAGCAGCGATGGAGAGCTGCAAGTGTGTCCTGCCTGACACTGAGTGCAGGGGGCAACATCCTGTGAGGCTGGAGCAGCAGCTCGTTCCTTCCGAGAGCTGAATGGATGGCGTCGGGGCCAGCGCGGTGGAGGACAGATCAGGGCACGTGGGTCCTGATCAGCTGGCCGCCCGATCAGCTGGCATGCCGCCGCCGCGCGCTGATGGTATGCGCTGATGATCGAGCGCTGCGGAGAGGCTCCTCTGTGTCCCTCCATCCTCCCCGGTAGGCTAGGGGGGACCTGGGTGGCATCGCAGACGGTCGATGGTCCGGGGGCAGCGGCAGCAGAAACAGCAGAGCACAGTGCTGCCTCTGCCTCTCCATGCCTACACGTGGTCCGCCGAACAGCTGATCCTATCGCCGTCCATCGTAGCCGTTGTGTGGCTAGTGCAGAGCCTGACCGGCAGTGCCCATATTCCCCGCCTTCTACCTCAGCAAGAGGTGAAACAAGAGATGAGTGAAGGAGAGATTTACGTCTAAAAGAGCAAAAAAGGCCGGAGCCCTGTGGCCGAGGCGTCCGAGTCCGGCGCCATCTTGGTATAGAAACAATGGCACTAGATAACAAATCACTAACAAGAGTAAGGTCTAAATAATTGACCTCCACAGGGAGGGGACCAGTGATGAGTAAACGCAAGGTTCAGATCATTAGTATTCAAAAAAAATCAACAAATTGTGCAGTCTCACCGGGCGTGCTGTCCCATATGACCAAGAGGTCATCAATATACCTGCTATACCAGACGATGCGATTCAGAAAAGCATTGGAGTCATTAAGATGGAGTTCCTCCCACCAATGCATATAAAGATTGGCCAGGGAGGGGGTGAATTTAGCTTCCATGGAGGATCCAACGCAGCAAAAAAAAAAAAAAACTGAATCAAAAAGAAAAGTTATGAGCTAGCAGGATTTGGACTGCAAGCCCGACAAAGGTTGGGAGGTCCGCGGAGAAAGCAGAGTATCTGGGCATGTGATACGCTATGGCATGCACAGCAAGATCATGAGGGATGTGTGAGTATAACTATTTCACATCAATGGTAATCCAGCTGTAGTTGCCATACCACCGAAAATCACGCAAACTACTCAATACATGTTTTGTGTTGCATATAAAAGCGGGAAGTCGTTGTACCAAAGGTTGTAAATGCCGGTCAACCCAGTCTTCCAAGCTTTCCCCCAGGGAGCCAATGCCAGCCACAATAGTCCCGCCCTCTGGGGGAAAGCCTGGTTTATGTATTTTCGGAAGGCGATGGAAGACTGGAATGATGGGAGACGGAATGGCCAGATACTCTGCAAGTCACTTAGACAAAACGCCTAAACTTTCCCCTAAAGATAAGAGGGAAAACAAATGCTTAAATCCTGGTGTTGGATCGCTCTTCAATTGGGAATAAGTTCTAGGACCGTGGAGCTGCCTTAAAGCTTCAGCACGATACACCTGTGTCAAGCATGAAAACTGCACCCCCCCCCCCTATCTTTGAGGGAGGACAGGGCCTGTTTTTCCACAGAAGAAAAATTGGTATGTCAGCCAGGCTTATCAGCAACGGCTAGCTTGAGCAATTCCTGTACTATATCTTGGAATGCATCCACCGAAGGACTACGGGCAGCAGTGGGATAAAAATGCTGAATTACGTATGGAGATGGGCCCATCATCCTCCTCAGTGACCAGGGGCACTGTCTGCAAGCAATTCTTCCAAAGACGAGACTTGATGTCCCTGAAATTCCTGATATCGGGCAAGGCCACACTCTCCCCTCTACTTGTGACACCACTGTCACTCATTTGCGACTCCATAAAATGCTTCCTCAGGAGAATGGACCTAATTACCGCCACAGAACCAGATTTTTTTTTTATTTAAGCCTGCCCTTCTAGTGCGTTTGTGCCTTTCTTCTTTTTGTACCTGTTGCGGCTCTTGTAATAGGAAGGGGGAAAGGGAGGCTGCTGGTTTTTTGAACCCGATGCAACAGAAGGGTCATTAATATCTCCGATAGCCCCCCCTTTAATAGAAGCCACTGACCAATCTGAAAACTCCGACTGAGAATCAGACAATTCAGCTAAAATGAAAGTCACCTTTTTAGTGGGTCTGGCCTTATTGCATCGAGAACCCTGTTTGGGGGACCGAGAAATAGCCTCCCACGCCACCATTCATAAACCACATAATTTTTAAATATCTTAGTGATGTGAAGGATTACAAAAAGACTCTGTAACTAAAAAAAAAAAAAAAAAAAAAAAAAAAAAAAAGTCCCCTGCGGGATACTCGCCTCGGTAGGGGGAAGCCTCCGGATCCTATCGAGGCTTCCCCCGTCCTCCTGTGTCCCACGGCGGTCTCGCTGCAGCCCATGGAATTCACAGCGAACAATTTGTCAGGCTGTGCAATATTTACCTTTTCTGGCTCCAGCTGGGGCGCTGTTGCGGCTCTCTGCTCGGAAATAGCCAATCTCTGTTGGGTCCGCTCTACTGCGCAAGAGACTTGCGCCTGAGTAGTAGAGCGGACCAACAGAGATTGGCAATTTCTGCCTATTTATGAGCGGAGAGCCACTACTACGCCTGCGCTGGAGCCGGGAAGGTAAATATTTACAACCCCGCTATTCGGAGGGGCACAGCGAGACCACCGTGGGGCACAGGAGGATGGGGAAAACCTCCATCACACCCAAAGGCTTCCCCCTACTGAGTTGAGTACCCCATAGGGGATTGTTTTTAGTTACAGATTCTCTAGTACATTTGGTGTCAGTTGGACTCGATTCATAGAGCACAGTGCGGTAAATGTAAAGTATTCAGGCCGGTTCACACTGTATTTTAAAGCCAAATGGATCCGGTAAAGCGGATCCCAATGGCTTAGTTCACACTTGCAAACTGATCCGTAATAACTGATCTGATCACCGGTCGATTGGATCAGTTTTCACTCCATTGCCACTCCGATCTGCTGAGCGGGCGGGTGAGGGAGGGAAGGTTTTTTTTTTTTTTTTTTTTTTTTTTTTTTATTACCCAGACTTCCGTCTCTTTCCTTTGCGTCCCGTTACTATCAGGAAGTGTAGTAGTCACATGAAGCGGTGCGAAGCGCACAGGGAAGAGACAGAAGCCTGGGTAAGAAACCATTCCTCTTTCCCTCGCTCGCCCGCTCAGAAGTTTAGTATCTTCACATCTCCCCAGTGGAGCGTCCTCACATCCCTCCCAGATCCCAACCACCAGCAGATTTTGGGCCTAGAATGGTCCGTTTCTTCACTAGTGTGAAGTAACGTTCCATTCTCCCAATGCAGGACTTCTTCTATTTCCGGTCCACTGTCTGGAAAATTGGTGCTGAAGCAAAGTTGCATTCCGTTCAGTGGAACGTACGCAATGGATCCGTATGAACTGGCGCATGTGAACGGTTCCATAGGTTAACATTGGATCTGTTCCGCTTATGGTCGGCTTTTTAAAGAGAATCTGTACTCTAAAATTCTTACAATAAAAAGCATACCATTCTATTCATTATGTTCTCCTGGGCCCCTCTTTGCTGTTTCTGCCAATCTCTGCTGCGATCCTGGCTTGTAATTGCCAGTTTTAGGCAGTATTTACAAACAAAAAAACATGGCTGCTAACCAGAATATGACAGGCTCAGAGAAGCTTTGTCTGTGAGTCATACACGCAGCATACAGAGCCTACAGCGGGCGTGGAGAGGGTGTGCATAGCTTCTTCCTATCACAGCAAAACAGCACATTCCTGCCTGAGACGACAAAGCCGGCAAAGGAAAGATTAGATTATATAACAGAGATCTATTACAGTGACTGTGCAACTAGAAAAGGCTGCAGTAAGACAGACCACATTAGAACAGGTATAGGTAATTATAGGCTAGAAGAAATAAGGCTGACATTTTTTTTGTTACAGAGTCTCTTTAAAGCTAAACTGAACCGGGCCTTAGAGTTTTGTGTGCCGAGTCCTAAAAATGATCAGAGGTGTGGTAGAAGTTCGGTAATTTACTCTGCATTTTTAAACCGGAGTGGAAAAGGTTAACCTTCCTGGCGGTAAGCCCGAGCTGAGCTCGGGCTATGCCGCCGGAAGGCACCGCTCAGGCCCCGCTGGGCCGATTTGCATTATTTTTTTTTTTTTTTTGCTGCACGCAGCTAGCACTTTGCTAGCTGCGTGCAGTGCCCGATCGCCGCCGCCGCTACCCGCCGATCCGTCGCGCCGCAGCCGCCCCCCCCCCCAGACCCCGTGCGCTGCCTGGCCAATCAGTGCCAGGCAGCTCTATGGGGTGGATCGGAATCCCCTATGACGTCAACGTCGGTGACGTCATCCCGCCCCGTCGCCATGGCGACGGGGGAAGCCCTCCAGGAGATCCCGTTCTTTGAATGGGATCTCCTGATCGCCGATCGCCTGCGGCGATCGGAGGGGCTGGGGGGATGCCGCTGAGCAGCGGCTATCATGTAGCGAGACTTTGTCTCGCTACATGAAAAAAATTAAAAAAAAAAGATTTGCTGCCCCCTGGCGATTTTTTTTAGCAAACCGCCAGGAGGGTTAAACTGCCGAAGGGAGGCAGGGGAAATTTATTTTGTTCCGTTCTCTCTGCTCACTGCCTGGGGGAAGAAAAGCTAAGACCCTCTGAAGAAGGCTTTGTGCCCTATCAAAATGCATCATCCCGACTTGCAAAAGACAGGGCTGTTTCTATTGGCTTCTGCGCCTGTTAGTCATAGCTTATCCCTCTCTGTTTGTCTGAGTCACGCTGGCTTCCAACAGTATCGCACAGTCTCCACTCTCATTTCGCCACACCAGAGGTGCCAATAAAATTTCAGGCTTCTACGGCATGATCTATTCTTTATGAATTGACATTTGTTGAGGCATTTACCGCACAAGTGGGTAATCTGTAATAGACCTCAATGCTCGGTAACAGCCTTTATGAATTTACATTTACCGTATTTTTCGGACTATAAGACGCACTTTTTCTCCCCCAAAAGTGTGTGTGTGTGTGTGTGTGTGGGGGGGGGGGGGGTCAGTGCGTCTTATAGTCCGAATATTACATTTTGGGACCTGCGCCTCCTTCCCATCCTGAAGTCTGCGTGTCCCCGTGTATTAAATATATTCACGCAGCTGCAGCTTCATATCTTAAATACATTTTGTCTGCAATGCCCCCGGGTACTACCATCTACAGCAACTGGAAGTCCGCACAACATACCGTACATGCTGCTAGCCTCAGGCTGTCCCCGCTTTTATCTCCACGCTGTCCCACGCACATTCAAGTCCGTGACGTCCCCGGTATTACCGATAGCGTTCTTAATCAGGAAGTGTCCCGCTTAGCGTTGTGGATAAATGGACCAATCAGACGGGGGACGCTGGCCCCAACCGCCAATCACGCCGCACACTGCTCCTAGCACTTCTGTTACTAGGATGAGATGGTCTAGAGGGCGGGACAGCCTCGCCGTCATTGGGACCAATCACTGTGGACGGAGAGGCTGTCCCGCCCTCTAGCCCATCTCATCCTAGTAACAGAATTGCTAGGAGCAGTGTGCGGCGTGATTGGCGGTTGGAGCCAGCGTCCCCCGTCTGATTGGTCCATTTATCCACAACGCTGAGCGGGACAGTTCCTGATTAAGAACGCATCGGTAATACCGGGGACGTCACGGACTTGAATGTGCGTGGGACAGCGTGGAGATAAAAGTGGGGACAGCCTGAGGCTAGCAGCATGTACAGTATGTTGTGCGGACTTCCAGTTGCTGTACGCGGTAGTACCTGGGGACATTGCAGACAAAATGTATTTAAGACAGGACAGCCTGAGGACAGCTGCAGCTGCGTGATTATATTTAATACAGGGGGACAGGCAGACCTTAGGACAGGCTGGACACGGAGAACAGACACTGGGGGACATGCAAACACTGGAACACGGGAGGACAGGGATAGCAGACACTGGGCTAACAGGTTTAGAAGACACTGGATATGGAGGAAACAGGACATTGGAGACAGAGGAAGGGGGACAGATGACATGGGGTCAGAGGAAGGGGTAAAGAGGACACCGGAAGATACCAGAGGGCACAGGGGGACACAAAGGCAGCAGAGGGACAGAGGAGAACACAGGGAAACAAGGAAGTCACAAGGGAGACATAATAATTGTGGGGGGAAAGTCTATAAGATGCCCCTACAGCATGGGCCGCACCAGGCTTAGTATATTATTTTTTTTCCTTTGTTTTTGTCCTCTAAACCTAGGTGCGTCTTATGGTCCGGAGCGTCTTATAGTCCGAAAAATACGGTACCTAAGTGCTCAGTAAAGTCAGCTTTTTTCTGCATTACCTAATGCTTTATGAATAGAGGCTATTATCTTAAAGTTTCTTTTTAACCACTTCGTCCACAGGTCAGTAGATATACGTCCTCTGGGACTTCATCTAAGCCACAGGTCAGTAGATATACTGACCTGTATTGAAGCAGTGCTGTGCAGGATTGGGCTTGCTCCTGTGCACATTTCTGGCACTATCTGATGCAGGACTAATTGGTGAATGGGAATATAAGTTTCCTGAGCTAATGAGATTGATTTTTTTTTTTTACTATTAAAAATACTTATATTTTCTCATTTCATCGTGAAAAACACAATCTGTAGCATTATTTCAGAATCAAATACCGGTATCTTCACCATAAATTGAGACAGGAACACAAAGTTTTGTGATAAGCAATAAGAATAGCCAAACAAAATTTGTGTTTTTATTATCTAAAGTAGCACTTTTTATTTTTTAACTGGAATTGGTAAAACTGAGAAATACATGTTTGTTTGTTCTATTTTTTTCTTTGTTTTCCCATTAAAATTCATAGAAAACAAAATTGTTTGAGGGGAAAAAAATGGCATACAATGAAAGCATAGTTTGTCTTGAAAAAAACCATATATATTTCATTTCTGTGTCATAAGTAGGGATAAAGTTATTTCTGATTAAATAGGGACATAGCTAAACTGTCAAAACTGCTCTGGTCAATAAGTTGAAAACAAGGTCTGGATGCGAAGTGGTTAAGCTCATCATGTTGCAATGTGTCAAGTTTGGACAAAGTAATTTTAACTTCAATCACCTGTAGTCTAAGATCAACAAGTCGTTCTTTGTATACAATAAGTTTTATTAGCTTTATAGAACAATCAGACAAAATAGTGCTCACTCTAAGAGCGATCTAAACGATCGGAATATATTGTTGTCTGAACCTTTTTCATTCTTAACCCTTGTGGAATAAGGTTATCAACAACGTATTGTCTTAGACTCTTAAGGTCCCACCAAACCTTAATTTCTTTCTCTTTCATCATAAGGTTCTGCAATTGTATAAAAGCTGACATAAGCGTGGCCTCAGAGTTCACATTAATTTAGGCTCCTAAATGTCTTGAAAAGACAGCTGCAAATTTGGAAGATCGTTCAGGATCGTAGGCCAGGTTCGCCGAATGCAATTAAGTCACTATACGTAAGATCAGAGTTCAGAGGGGGACAAGTCTTATTGCCCTTGGGTAACATTTGGCCAATGATAGCCTGAGCAGAGTTTCCAGAATGTAAAATCGAGAGATACCCTCTGCCAGAAAGTACTGAAACATCATGGGAAGAGACAAGTGACCGTAATCCAGCATTTTATCTCTCCGCTGCCCATAGTCCTCCAGTGGATGCTTTCCAGGATCCCATTAAACAGGAATTGCTCGAGCTGGCCATTGCTGATATGCCTAGCCACTATACCAAGCTTTCTTATGTGGAAAAGCAGGCCGTCCTCCCTCATAGATAATTAGCGAACTGTGAATCGTAAAACACAGATAAGGGGGGGGGGGTTTGCAGTTGTCATGCTTGACACAGAGGTGTATCGTGCTGAAGCTTTAAGGCAGCTCCAGGATCCTAGTACTTATTCCCCATTGAAGAGCAATCCAACGCCAGAATTTTGTAAGTGTTTTTCACTCTTTAGGGGAAAGTTCAGGCATTTTGCCTAAGCGTCTTGCAGAGTATCTGGCCGTTCCTTCTCCCTTCATCACTGCCTTCCACCACCTTCCAAAAATGCATAAACCAGGCTTTCCCTCGGAGGGCAGGCTTATTGGCTCCCTGGGGGGCATGCCTGGGAAACTGGGTTACATAGTTATAGTTACATAGTTATTTTGGTTGAAAAAAAGACATACGTCCATCGAGTTCAACCAGTACAAAGTACAACACCAGCCTGCTCCCTCACATATCCCTGTTGATCCAGAGGAAGGCGAAAAAACCCTTACAAGGCATGGTCCAATTATCCCCAAGAGGGAAAAATTCCTTCCCGACTCCAGATGGCAATCAGATAAAATCCCTGGATCAACATCATTAGGCATAACCTAGTAATTGTAGCCATGGATGTCTTACAACGCAAGGAAAGCATCGAAGCCCCCTTTAAATGCAGGTATAGAGTTTGCCATAACGACTTCCTGTGGCAATGCATTCCACATCTTAATCGCTCTTACTGTAAAGAACCCTTTCCTAAATGGCTAAAACGTTTTTCCTCCATGCGCAGATCATGTCCTCTAGTCCTTTGAGAAGGCCTAGGGACAAAAAGCTCATCCGCCAAGCTATTATATTGCCCTCTGATGTATTTATACATGTTAATTAGATCTCCTCTAAGGCGTCTATTCTCTAGACTAAATAAACCCAGTTTATCTAACCTTTCTTGGTAAGCGAGACCTTCCATCCCACGTATCAATTTTGTTGCTCGTCTCTGCACCTGCTCTAAAACTGCAATATCTTTTTTTGTAATGTGGTGCCCAGAACTGAATTCCATATTCCAGATGTGGCCTTACTAGAGAGTTAAACAGGGGCAATATTATGCTAGCATCTCGAGTTTTTATTTCCCTTTTTTAATGCATCCCAAAATTTTGTTAGCTTTAGCTGCAGCGGCTTGGCATTGAGTACGATTATTTAACTTGTTGTCGATGAGTACTCCTAAGTCCTTCTAAAAGTTTGCTGTCCCCAACTGTATCCCATTTATTTTGTATGGTGCTAGACCATTGGTACGACCAAAATGCATGACTTTACATTTTTCAACATCTGCCATGTATGTGCCCATATAGCCATCCTATCCAGATCCTGTTGCAATATGACACTATCTTCCTGAGAGTTGATGATTCTGCACAATTTTGTATCATCTGCAAAAATAGCAACATTGCTCACTACTGCATCTACTAGGTCATTAATAAATAAATTGAAGAGCACTGGACCCAGTACAGACCCCTGTGGGACCCCACTGCTAACAGTCTCCCATTTTGAGTATGTTCCATTGACCACAACTCTTTGTTTTCTGTCCATTAGCCAGTTCCCTATCCATGCACACAGACTCTTCCCCTTTCCTTGCATCCTCAACTTTTGCACCAGACTTTTGTGGGGAACAGTGTCGAAGGCCTTTGCAAAGTCCAAATATAACACATTTACAGCAATCCCATACCGGCACCTACAACCTTTGGCATAACGACTTCCCGGTTTTGTACACCACACAAAACATGTATTGAGTGGTTTCCGTGATTTTCAGTGGTATGGCAGCTACAGCTGGATTACCATCAATGTGAAATTGTTATACTTGCGCATCCCTTATGATCTTGCTGTGGATGCTATAGCGTATCATACGGCCAGATACTCTTTCTCTGCGAACCTCCAAACCTTTGTTGGACTTGCTGTCCAATACCTGCCACCTCATAACTCTTTTTGATTGAGAGTTGTGTGTTTTTTTTTTTTTTTTAATTTTTTTTAATTTTTCTTTTTTTTTTTTTTTTCTCCAGCGTTGTGGAGCCTCCCTGGGAGCTAAATTCTCACCCTCCCTGGCCAATCTTTATATGGGTTGGTGGGAGGAACCCCATCTTAATAATTTCAATACTTTTCTGAATCCCTTTGTCTGGCATGGCAGGTATATTGATGACCTCTTGGTCATATGGCTGTACAATTTGCTTTTTTTTTTTTTTTTTTTGAACACTTATGATATGAGCGTTCACTTATTGTTGGTCCCCTGTGGATGTCAATTATTTAGACTTTATTCTTGTGGGTGAGTCTTCATCTGGTGCCATTGTTTCTAGTACGTACTATAAGCCTTGTAGTGGGAATTCAACCTTGAGCAATAGTTGCCATCCCTTTCATTCTGTCTGGGCAGTCCCTGTGGGTGACTCCATTCGAGCCTGTAGGAACTGCTCTGGAGAATTGGGACATAGGGTTGAGTCGGACACTGTGGCTTGGCTCATTTGATGGACCGTGGTTAACCTGACTGGATGATTGCCAGGGTTAAGAGACTGGCACTCAACAAGTGTGTGGAAGATTTGCTGGCCCCTGACTGTCCGGTCTCTTTCAGGGACCAGGCAGGATCTGTTTTCTGCTAGGGCTGTGGAGTCGGTACAGAAATCTTCTGACGCAGACTCCTCAGTTAATGAAACCTCCAACTCCGATTTCAGGTACAAGACAAGACAAATAACATTTATATTGCGCTTTTCTCCTGTCGGACTCAAAGCGCCAGAGCTGCAGCCACTAGGACGCGCTCTATAGGCAGTAGCAGTGTTAGGGAGACTTGCCTAAGGTCTCCTACTGAATAGGTGCTGGCTTACTGAACAGGCAGAGCCGAGATTTGAACCCTGGTCTCCTGCGTCAGAGGCAGAGCCCTTAACCATTACACCATCCAGCCACTGGTTACCCAAAATGGCTCAGACTCCTTAGTCTAATACTTACTAAGGCTGTGGATTTCGTACAAAATCATTCAACTCAGACTCCTCAGGTTATGAAATCAACTCCGGGTACCCAAAATTGCCCAACTCCTCGACTCCAACTTCGACTCCACAGCTTTGGTTCTGCCACCACGTATAGCCAAGAGCATGGATTAATCGGTTCCTACCAGTTTTCGAAGTTGACGAGAACCTTAATGTCATACTTGGACAAGGTGTCAAGTTTGCGAGTAGAAGGGCTTCCACACTTGGTAGTCTCCTTTCTCGCAATTTGTGTTCTACCTGTACTCATTAGCCTTGCTGGCTTACTACTGTGGGGTCTTAGAGATATGGCTTTCTAAACTGCCACTGTGGTTCATCATCCAACACGTTACGTGGTCTCTATGTTGAATGGTAAGACTTTTTCCATCAAACAATATCTTAATTGCGATACCACCTTTACTATATATTTGAAAACGTGCAGTTATTGCCGTTTGCAATATGTAGGTTGTACCACTCGACATCTGAGACAACGGATAGGTGAACATTATAGAGGAGTTGGTTGGAATCAGGTCTGTGGAGTCGAGGAGTCGGAGCCTGGGCAATTTTTGGGTACCCGGATTCAGGAGAAAATGCACCGACTCCTAATGAACTGTAATTAAAATAGAAAATATAATAAAATGTTCTATTTCTCAGCTAAGTCATCATAAATAATTTATATATACAGTAATGGCTGTGCTTAGTCCACAAAAATGAAATATACCAATAAAAAAATATTTACTTGTGCTGCTTCAATAAAGCAGTCCCTGTATTTTCAAAGTCAGATATACATATTTCATTGTGACTATGTATGTGTGTATGTGTGTATGTGTGTATGTGTGTATGTATGTATGTATGTGTGTGTGTGTGTGTGTGTGTGTGTGTGTGTGTGTGTGTGTGTGTATATATGTATGTATCTCCGCCTCTCCCCCGCCCCTCTCAGTCTTCCTTCGCTGAGAGGGTAGGGGGAGAGGCGGCGATGCGCCGCTGACAGACGGCGCTGAGAGGCAGGGCTGCAGCCGTTAGCTTCTGCAAGTTGTAAAATCCGGTGCACAGGTCCTTAATTAGTTCACCAGATTTAAGGGGAAGGCAGGTCACCAAATTATAAATAGCGCAAACAAAAGAGTGACCGCCACTGAAGGAACTATAAAATTACAAAACTTTATTGATCAATATCCACTTCCACACACCAGCTGATTCTACAAACCTAAGGGCCCCCCAATAAAAACTGCATTGGCTATCCTGCTGGCTTACAATAAGGCGGATTCTGGCCATTTAGGCAGCATGGAAACAATGGACTATGGTCTATTAGTGAAGCTGTATGCAGTGGTCTCCGTGATTTTCTGAAGATTTAAGGACTAGGCAAGTCAGTTTTGAGCCCAGTAAAGTGGACAACCAGACACAGTCTCACAGTTTCCACAGGAGTTCAGTGTCAAGAGATCGGCCGACCTAGATTACATGTGGTGCAACTGTTGTTGGGTGTGTGGTCAGGAGCGCTCCTGTTAGGATAGCCAATGCAGTTTTTATTTGGGGGGGGGGAGGCCTTAGGTTTGGAGAATCAGCTGGTGTGTGGAAGTGGATATTGATCAATAAAGTTTTGTAATTTTATAGTTCCTTGAGTGGCAGTCACTCTTTTGTTTGCGCTATTTATAATTTGGTGACCTGCCTTCCCCTTAATCGGGTGAACTAATTATTAAGGACCTGTGCACCGGATTTTACAACTTGCAGAATCTACATATATTTCCGTGTTGAACGGTCTATCCTAAGATCAATAGGTTACATATCCATTACCGGCTTCCAGCCCTTTTATGCCTCATAGGGGTTCACATTAAGTTTTAATCTACTAGTGTGAGTGCTCTCTCCTTGGGCAAAAGTGATGGCATATAGATTGGGAACTGAAATTGATTCTGACATCTCTTCAGCCTTTCAAGAGATAACTGAAAATGATCAGGATGATCTTAAAGATCTGAAGAAATTTAGAATACACAAAAAACTCACTCTGAGGCATTTAAGGCGGAAGTGGAGTATTAGCACTACGCAATCGTATGTTGATAAGGGAGTTGTACCCTGGGGTATGAGAAATAGATTTGTTCCAGCTGGCCATCTTCACAACCCACGATTTATGCCAAAATGGAAGGCGATGGCAATCGCCTATGACCTCAGTGTGATGAAAATCATGATTGAGGAAGAAACATGGCAATTGGAAAGTTTGCAATCAGAAATAAAGGAAAGTATAGCCAGGCTAGAATGCTACAGGTCACACAAAGAGTTTGAACGCCTGAATGAATTGGTCAAACGGGAGGTTGAGCTGACCCTAAAAAAGATCAAAATGGTGAAACAGGCCAAATTTCAGACTGATGTTAAGGAATGGAAGGATGGAGACTTTTACAATTGCAAGCCAGGCAGGGCAAGATCTAGGTCTAGGGGTAGAAGTGGGAAAGATACGGAAGATGAGGACAGTGTGGGAGGGTCCCCTTCCTCTTCTGGTAGATCTGTCCTTTTTTTTTTTTTTTAGAGGACGAGGAGGAAACGGAAGAGGAAGGAGAAGACGAAGAAGAGGCCCAAAAGGGAAACAAGCTAACAAAAAAGAAAAGGAATGTAGATCCAAGAGGGAATACCCGCAGGAAACCCCAACAGAAGGTAGACAGGGATCCCCAACCCATTCTGAAACAGAGAGTTCAACCTTACAGGAAGGGGAAGAAAAGCAGACAGTAGAGGAACAGGTAATAGCCGGTTGTGAAGGTGATGAGGACAATAACAACATTTTTAATTTGAGTAGCTTTTCGTTATCGGAATATCATGTGTCAGTCCTTAATAAGGGGCTATCGTTTTCTCCAGTATGTGGAGGAGATCCGTTTGATACATTTTAAGGATATTCAATTTTTTCTACGACAAGTCCTTTTTAAGAAAATGTTTTCCAAAAAGAATGACAAGTCCTCTCTACCTGAGGAACCGGCTGGGGCAAGTTCCAGTTTGAGATCATTAGATGATACAGTGTCCCTAAGAGATCCTGAGACCCTTCTGGATGATGGAGGTGAGTATGGGGGAGCTCCCCCTGGTGGTGGTGTCGCCTATACCAACTTGAAAAAGATGTCCAGGTATATGCCTCCTCTCTCTATGAATAAGAGTGTACAGATCTTTGCCGATTTGGTCGGCAGGGATCTGGGAAAACTTTATTGGGGTAGCCGGTTTGACAATCTTTCCCCACAAGAGAGACAGGCGTTGCTTGAACTCAAAGAGGCGGACGGCATCATCATCAGGGGGAGTGATAAAGGGGGCAATATCGTCCTATGGAGCAAAGAGGCCTATTTTGAAGAGATGAATAGGCAACTAAGTTGTAGTGAGACTTATACTAAATTGAGGGAGAATCCCTTCCCGGATATCATCAAAAAAAGCGATAAAATCCTGACCATAGCTATGTCACAGGGAGCAATATCTGCTAGTGAGTACCAATTTATGAAATCGGATCATTATAAGATACCAGTGTTGTATTTAATCCCAAAAATACACAAGAACAAAGAATGCCCCCCGGGCCGCCCCATCGTGTCAGCAATTGATGGCCCACTGGAAAAAATCGAGACCTTTATTGATGAAAACTTGAAAGGTTTAGTTGAAGAATTGCCTTCTTTTGTCAGAGATACCAGAGAGTTAAATCTGATCAAGGATTTCGAAGTGGAGGACTCTGACTATCTGGTGGGGATCGACATTGAGTCCTTGTATACCTCCATACCGCACAGGGTTGGTGTGGAGGCGGTGAGCTTTTTTCTTGACCAATACAGGGGCTGGATGGGTGCGAGAAACCGGGTGGTCATTGATCTCCTGCAGCTGGTCCTGACAAATAATTGTTTTCTGGCCGATTGGGTAATGTACCGACAGACGAGGGGGACGTCGATGGGGGCTGCGTGCGCACCGGTCTATGCATGTTTGCATCTTGGGGCATGGGAGAGACCTGACGTCTACCGCCAGCAGGTGTTCGGTGCGCACGCGGCCCTCTGGCTTCGTTACATTGACGACGCCCTCCTCGTCTGGAGGGGTCTCTATGACAGCTTGATTGATTTTTTTTTTTTTAGAGGGGCTAAATAGAAATTCAAGGAATTTAAGAGTCACATATACCAGAAGTACAGATAAGATTTCCTTTTTGGATCTGGAGATACGAAAGGGAGACAAAAGGTTGGAGACAGTTCTGTATAGAAAGAAAACGGCAGGCAATACTTACCTGCATGGGACAAGCTTCCATCCTGAGAGTCAGAAGTGGGGGATACCATATGGTCAGCTTGTGCGGATCCGGACTAATTAGCTGGGGATCGCGCGCATCCGCCTGCATTAGGCTCTGCCCACCCGCAACATCAACCTGCCGGGAGGTTGTTAACCCCTCGATCGCCGCATGCAAAGTGTATAATACACTTTTTGTAATGTATACAAAGTGTATTATACATGCTTCCTCCTGCCCTGGTGGTCCCAGTGATCGAGGGACCACCAGGGCAGGGAGCAGCCCCCTAGTAAGCACACTGATCCTGCCCCCTGATCGCCCACAGCACCCCTGAGACCACCCCCCCGATCACCCCTTCAGACCTCTGTTTGCACCCAAACACCCCCCTAATCACCCATCAATCACCCCCTGTCACTATCTGTCAACGCTATATTTTAGATCAGATCCTAAACTGCCCCCTGGGGGCTCCTGATCACCCCCCCCCCCCCCCCGTGTACTGTATACATCTATTCTCCCCTGTAATCACCCACGGATCACCTGTCAGTCACCCATCAATCACCCCATCACCACCTGTCACTGCTACCCATCAGATCAGTCCCTAATCTGCCCCTTGCAGGCACCCAAACACCCGCCCACACCCTCAGATTGCCCTCAAACCCCCCCTGATCACCTCCCCAGTGCATTGATTGCACCTATTCTCCCCTCTAATCATCCCCTGGGACACCCATCAATCACCTCCTGTCACCACCTCTCGCCCCCTAGCACTCCTATCCCTTAGATCAGGCCCTAATCTACCCCCCTGTGGGCTTTTGATCACCCGGCCAAACGCTCACCCACCCAGAAATGGAAACTTTTTTTTAATTATTATTTTTTATTTTTTGTCACAAAGTTTCATTTTCCGCTAACTTGTGGCAAAAAATAAAATCTTCTATGAACTCACCATGCCTCTTAGTGAATACTTTGGGATGTCTTCTTTCCAAAATGGGGTCATTTGGGGGGTATTTATACTATCCTGGAATCTTAGCACCTCATGAACCTGACAGGTGCTCAGAAAAGTCAGAGATGCTTCAAAATGGGAAAATTCACTTTTTGCACCATCGTTTGTAAACGCTATAACTTTTACCCAAACCAATAAATATACACTTATTGGATTTTTTTTTTTTATCAAAGACATGTAGCACAATAAATGTGGACAAAAATGTATATAGCATTTTTACTTTGTTTGAAAAATGTCAGCACAGAAAGTTAAAAAAAATAATTTTTTTGACAATTCATCTTTTTTTGATGAATATAATAAAAACTAAAAATCACAGCAGCAATCAAATAGCACCAAAAGAAAGCTGTATTAGTGACAAGAAAAGGAGGTAAAATTTAATTTAGGTGGAAGGTTGTATGACCGAGCAATAAACCGTTAAAACTGCAGTGGTCTGAATGGAAAAAAGTGTCTGGTCCTTAATGACTGCAGTCCTTCCCACTTCCCAACCGCCGTATAGACAATTGGCGGCCGGGAAGTGGACCCCGCAAGGACCGCCGTATTGACAAATGTCGGCGGTCCTTGTAGGGGCATGGGCGGCGCGATCGCGTCATTCGTGACGCGATCGGCCGCCGGGGACTGGCTCCGCCCACCTCGCGCTGTAACCCGCCGGCCGTTCGGAAGCGCCGGCGGGTTACTAGCACCCGGATCGACGCATACAAAGTGTACAATACACTTTGTAATGTTTACAAAGTGTATTCTACAGGCTGCCTCCTGCCCTGGTGGTCCCAATGTCCGAGGGACCACCAGGGCAGGCTGCAGCCACCCTATGTTGCACCCAAGCACACTGATTCCCCCCCCCTGCCCCAGATCGCCCACAGCACCCCTCAGACCCCCCCCTGCCCACCCCCCAGACCCCTGTTTGCACCCAATCACCCCCCTAATCACCCATCAATCACTCCCTGTCACTATCTGTCAACACTATTTTTTTTTTTTATCACCCCCCACCCCTCAGATTCTCCCCAGACACCCCCCCCCCGTGTACTGTATGCATCTATCCCCCTGATCACCTGTCAATCACCCGTCCATCACGAATCAATCACCCCCTGTCACTACCACCCATCAATCAGCCCCTAACCTGCCCCTTGCGGGCAATCTGATCACCCACCCACACCAATAGATCGCCCGCAGATCTGACATCAGATCACCTCCCAAGTGCAGTATTTACTTTTGTTCTCTACCCTAAACACCCACTAATTACCCATCAATCACCCCCTGTCACTGCTACCTATCAGATTAGACCCCTATCTGCCCCTAGGGCACCCAATCACCCGCCCACACCCTCAGAATGCCCTCAGGCCCCAGCCCTGATCACCTCGCCAGTGCATTGCTTGCATCTATTCCCCCCTCTAATCACACCTTGAGACGCCCATCAATCACCTCCTGTCACCCCCTAGCACACCTACCCATCAGATCAGGCCCTAATTTGCCCCGTGTGGGCTCCTGATCACTCGGCCAAACCCTCAGATCCCCCTCAGACCCCCTTCCGATCACCTCCCCAGTGCATTGATTGCTTCTATTTTCCCCTCTAACCACCCCCTGAGACACCCATCAATCACCTCCTGTCACCCCCCCTAGCACTCCTATCCATCAGATTAGGCCCAATACAACCGGTCATCTAAAAGACCACTCTGCATATGACTGGTTCCACAAAATTCGCCCCCTCATAGACCACATGTCATCAAAATTTGCAGATGCTTATACCCCTGAACAGTCATTTTGAGACATTTGGTTTCCAGACTACTCACGGTTTTGGGCCGTAAAATGCCAGGGCGGTATAGGAACCCCACAAACTGACCCCATTTTAGAAAAAAGACACCCCAATGTATTCCGTTAGGTGTATGACGAGTTCATAGAAGATTTTATTTTTTGTCAAAAGTTAGCGGAAATTGATTTTTTTTTTTTTCACAAAGTGTCATTTTTCACTAACTTGTGACAAAAAATAAAATCTTCTATGAACTCGCCATACACCTAACGGAATACCTTGGGGTGTCTTCTTTCTAAAATGGGGTCACTTGTGGGGTTCCTATACTGCCCTGGCATTTTAGGGGCCCTAAACCGTGAGGAGTAGTCTAGAAAACAAATGCCTCAAAATGACCTGTGAATAGGACGTTGGGCCCCTTAGCGCACCTAGGCTGCAAAAAAGTGCCACACGTGGTACTGCCGTACTCAGGAGAAGTAGTATAATGTGTTTTGGGGTGTATTTTTACACATACCCATGCTGGGTGGGAGAAATCTCTCTGTAAATGGACAATTGTGTGTAAAAAAAAAAAAAAAAAAAAAAAAAAAAACAATTGTCATTTACAGAGATATTTCTCCCACCCAGCATGGGTATGTGTAAAAATACACCCCAAAACACATTATACTACTTCTCCTGAGTACGGCAATACCACATGTGTGGCACTTTTTTACACCCCAAGTACGCTAAGGGGCCCAAAGTCCAATGAGTACCTTTAGGATTTCACAGGTCCTTTTTGTTTCAAGACTACTCCTCACGGGTTAGGGCCCCTAAAATGCCAGGGCAGTATAGGAACCCCACAAGTGACCCCATTTTAGAAAGAAGACACCCCAAGGTATTCCGTTAGGAGTATGGTGAGTTTATAGAATTTATTTTTTTTGTCACAAGTTAGCGGAAATTGTTTTTTTTTTTTTTTCACAAACTCGTGACGTGCTATCTATAATGGGGCACTATACTGGCTATACTGAGCACTATACTAGCTATACTGAGCACTATACTGAGCACTATACTAGCTAAACTGGGGCACTTTACTAGCTAAACTGGGGCACTTTACTAGCTATACTGAGCACTATACTAGCTAAACTGGGGCACTATACTAGCTATACTGAGCACTATACTAGCTAAACTGGGGCACTATACTAGCGATACTGGGCACTATACTAGCTAAACTGGGGCACTATACTAGCTAAACTGGGGCACTATACTAGCTAAACTGGGGCACTATACTAGCTAAACTGGGGCACTATACTTGCTAAACTGGGGCACTATACTAGCTATACTGAGCACTATACTGGGACACACTAGGGGAATAAGGTGGCCAGCATTTCCTACCCCCGACTTATATGGGGGTCAATCATTTTTCCCTGTTTTTTCAGGTGAAAGTTGGGGGGTCGGCTTACATGCGGGTCGGCTTGCTTGCGAGTATATACGGTATATGACAGCTTTTCCTGCATAAATAAAACCGCTAGAATTCTGACAGAACATTGCCAGAAACCTTTTCCACCAGGTCAGACTGGAACTCACCTGATTATCCTGTATTTGTGTTCATCCTCTTTAAGATCACCTTGATCATGCTGAAATATCGCCTTTACTTTAGTGTTCTGTTTGTTTAACAAAGCGTGATCATCTTTAGTTTAGTGTTCTGTTTGTAACAAACCATGATCTTGTGTCAAAACCTGTACCCATTTGTCCCATGGCGTTTTATCTCTCAGGATGGGCACTTCCTGTGGGGCTTTGAACTTTAGAGTTCTCTTGACAATTTGAGGAATAACTTAGTCATACCTTGATGACTGAATCCATATGGGATCTCCGCTCACACAATAAGCTCCCCGTGGGAGATCAAATTTGTCGGAACAATTATGAAAATGTACAAGAAATGTCTGTAGACCTCATGTGTAAAAAACAAACTTTCCCAGGACGTCCTCAGGACAGCAACCCTGAGACTTGTCTCCCTCCATTTAAAGTGGACCCAAATTAAAAATAAAAGTTTAAAAAAAAAATATGTATTTTCTAAATTATAATAGCAGCCTTTTTTCAGCTGTATGATGACAAATATAAAATATTTTATATTTATTGGAGGAACCCCTCCCTTCCTTTCATATTGCCGGGACAGAATCTGGCAGACTGCTGGAGTAGGAAGTGTTTGGCAAAGGAGGAATTGCTAATGGCTGCCACCTGTATAACCCTAGTTATGAAAATAGAAGGGTGAAAAGCATGCACTGAAATGCTCATAGGCTTGAAGGCTTTAAATTGGACAGGAAGCTAGATTAAACAATTGCTTATGCATTAGGCAGGCAGGGTATATAAGCAACATTCACACATACCCTTTCAGATGTTTCCTGTCCACAGGACGCTAGGATCACGGGGGAGAGGCCAAGCCAACCATGCCAGTGAGCAGGAGCTGCGGTGTGTGCCGTTCCCTGCAATACGCTGGCCAGACTGGATCAGTGAGGGGCTGTGCTGCCGGCTTTGGGTTTCACCCTACAGGTTTGTATGTCGCGCGGGTGTACCGGAAGTACGTGCCCGCCTTCCTTCTGTTCAGCTGATTCGGCTCTGATGTCACCATGCTGGATGCGTGGAGGGCGTCCCCATATAGCAAGCACCTGGCGTGCATTTCTACCCGGGCTGCGGCGGATATATATATATATATATATATATATATATATATATATATATATATATATATATATATATATATGTATATGTATTCGGCCCCCTTGAAGTTTTCCACATTTTGTCATATTACTGCCACAAACGTGAATCAATTTTATTCCACATGAAAGACCAATACAAAGTGGTGTACATGTGAGAAGTGGAACAGAAATCCTACATGATTCCAAACATTTTTTACAAATAACTGCAAAGTGGGGTGTGCGTAATTATTCAGCCCCCTAAGTCAATACTTTGTAGAACCACCTTTTGCTGCAATTACAGCTGCCAGTCTTTTAGGGTATGTCTCTACCAGCTTTATAGAGACTGAAATGCTTGCCCATTCTTCTTTGCAAAACAGCTCCAGCTCAGTCAGATTAGATGGACAGCGTTTGTGAACAGCAGTTTTCAGATCTTGCCACATAGTCTCGATTGGATTTAGATCTGGACTTTGGCTGGGCCATTCTAACACATGGATATGTTTTGTTTTAAACCATTTCATTGTTGCCCTGGCTTTATGTTTAGGGTCGTTGTCCTGTCGGCGGACTGATACGGCTGTTTCTGAGCGATCCGCCAGGCGAATCGCTCAGAAACAGCCGTATCAGTCTGCAGACAGACTGTACACACGCCAGACTGTCGCTGGAACGCCCACCTAGCGGGAGGTGACGACGGACCCGTCGTTGCCTCCATTCCGGCGTGTGTACGGACCTTTACTCTTCTTCTTGATGAAATGTATGAGAGTTTGTCAGAGCCTTCCTAATCTATTCCAGTTCATGATAGTCTTAAAAGTATGATAAGGAAAGAATGGGATCTTCCAGAGAGGAGGGCTTTCTGGCCGAAGTCTTTAAACAAACGGTATCCGTTTAAGTCGGAAGATCAAAGATTTGGGGGTATCTCTCCAAAATTAGACCCGACCTATCTCTAAAGTTATTATTATTATTATTATTATTATTATTATTTAGTATTTATATAGCGCCAACATATTACGCAGCGCTGTACAGTGTATATATATTGTCTTGTCACTAACTGTCCCTCAAAGGAGCTCACAATCTAATCCCTACCATTGCCATATGTCTATATTATGTAGTGTAAGTACTGTAGTCTAGGGCCAATTTTTTAGGGGGAGCCAATTAACTTATCTGTATGTTTTTGGAATGTGGGAGGAAACCGGAGTGCCGGAGGAAACCCACGCAGACACGGAGAGAACATACAAACTCTTTGCTGATAGTGCCCTGGATGGGATTCGAACCAGGGACCCAGCGCTGCAAGGCGAGAGAGCTAACCACTACGCCACCGTGCTGCCCAGAAAGTCTGATTTACAATTCGAAGATTTCAGGAATCTTAGAGTCTGAAGCGAGAATAAATCTCGCTTCAGACCTCATAGATAGCAGGGGCATTTGTGTCCCTGCTAAAACGCAGCTATCCCGCGGCTTAACGGGGGTCCTTTACCCCCCAAATCCCCTCCGTACAGTGGGGGAGCGCTTCCTGGTTGGGGCAGGGCTAACCGCCGCAGCCCTGCCCCACGCGCGTCTGTCAGACGCGTATCTCCGCCTCTCCCCCGCCCCTCTCAGTCTACCTTCACTGAGAGGGGCGGGGGAGAGGCGGCGATGCGCGTCTGATAGACGCGACTGGAGGCAGGGCTGCAGCCGTTATCCCTGCCTCCAGGAAGAACCAAGTTCACGACCAAGTGAACTTGGGGGGGTCGGGGGGTTTGGGGGTGAAGGGACCCCCGTTAAGCCGCGGGATAGCGGCGTTTTAGCAGGGGCACACATGCCCCTGCTAACTGAGGTCTGAAGCGAGATTTATTCTCGCTTCAGACTCTCTTTAAAGACCCCATAGATAAGAAAATGGATAACATACTAAGAAGAGCATGGGAATCTTCCCCTTTTTTTTGTGTGTGTTTGGTTTAAACCGGCAGTGGCTTCCACTGCGGTGTCAAGTTTGTTAAAGCTCTGGTTAAAGTGGTCTAACACCCAGCATTTCAACTTTGCTTTAAAAGATTGCTTACAGCTTAGAAACTATTATGCCAGATTTTTTTTTTTTTTTTTTAGCAGAAATTCACTGAATGTGTTAAACATGACATTTTAGTGTTGCATTTAGCTAGAAATCGGAGTCCGTGCTGAGGTTTAGATACAAATGTATCTATTTAAATGTAAATAAACAAACACCTCTCTGAGAGCGCACAGAGGGCTTCCCAGACAGGCTTTTCAGAGGTCTATTTGCATTCCAAACAAAGATATATTTGTATCTAAACCTCAGCACAGATGCGGATTTCTAGCTAAATGCAAAACTAAAATGTCATGTTTAACCCATTCAGTGAATTTCTGCTTGAAAAAAAAATCTGGCATAATAGTTTCTAAGCTGTAAGCAATCTTTTTTTAAAGCAAAGTTGAAATGCTGGGTGTTAGACCGCTTTAACTGAGGTCCTATTTTAGATTGCATCAGGTGTTCCTAGGGAAGAAATTTTGAAATCTTTTTCTAAGATCTTTCATGCATCCAATTACGTTTCTGATGCTGCAAACTATTCGGTTCGTTTGACAGCAAGAACAGTCCTAGTGAATACAGCTAGGAGAGGTATCTGGGTAAAAACCTGGCAGGGAGATACCTCTTCCAGATCGAAACTCTGTGGTGTCCCTTGTGAGGGAGATTTACTCTTCGGGTTCAAGCTTACTGAGATATTGGAACGTTCTTCTGATAACAAAAAGAACTTTCCAGTAAAGAAAATAATTTTTAGATACAAGCGACCCTTTCTTGAGTCCGTTAAAGCAGAGCCAGATTCAAAGATTGGTCAGAAAAGGAGATGGGTACCCAACCAACAGCAGAAGTCAAAGCCCAACTTTCAATTTTCTGCAGCAAACCAATCATCCAAACAATGACGTCAGGATATCAGTGGGAGGAAGACTGTCCCACTTTTTCGAGAATTGGCAAAGCATATTTCAAAACAAATGGCTGTTAAAGATCATTCTAGAGGGTTACAGAATAGAATTTACAGACTGACCCCCATCCCAGTTTGTGTGCTCCCCCCGCCCCCCAAAAGGCTCTACCTCAGGTTCTAGCCTTAGAACAAGAAATGATGTCTCTACTGCAAAATAAAGTAATAAGACAAGTGCCAAGATGTCAAATGTTTCTAGGACATTATTCTCCAGTGTTTCTAGTCAAAAAGCCACAGGGGGAGTATAGGTTCATTCTCAACTTAAAAAGACAACAAGTAAAATATTGAAAGTTCAGGATGGACATCTCCACAGTGATCAATCTCCTAGAGAAAGACTGTCATCTGGCATCTTTAGATTTAAAAGATGCATACCTTCATCTTCCAATACACCTGGACTCTCAACAGTACTTAAGATTTGCAGTAAAGATCCAGGGGGAGGTATCCCTTGGTTGGCTAATCAATTGGAAAAAAAATCCTCTTTGCAGCCTGCTCAGACTATGGAGTTTCTGGGGTTTCAGATATGCACGGTTTCTAAAGCTATCTACCTTCCTGAAAGAAAATGTACATCATTAACCAAGTTTATCCTTCCCTTTTAGAAATCAGACTGTTTCACTGAGAGATGCTATGAAACTTCTAGGAGTCATAACTTCATCCTTCCCAGCAATTCAGTGGGGACAGTTTTACTCAAGAATTCTTCAAAATTGGATCCTAAAAAGTTGGGACAGACACTTGTCCTCTCTGGACAAAAAACTGTTAATTCCATGGAGCATAAAACAATCTCTGGATTGGTGGATAAACGAAAGACATATGCTCTAAGGCCGCTTTTGGGAGTACCCTCCCCAAAAGATAATTACCACGGACGCAAGCTCTTGAGGATGGGGGGCACATCTGGACAAATTGCCAGCACAGGGTCAATGGTCCAGGCAAATGAGTCTAAGGTCATCAAACAGCAGAGAATTACAGCCTGTGTGGGAAGCTCTTCAGTGCTTTGCATCTCAAATTCTTTATTGCAATGTTCGTATCTGTACGGACATCAGTACAGTGGTGGCATATTTGAACCGTCGGGGGAACAAGAAGTGCATCACTATGGGTTTAGACAGCAAAGATCTTGAACTGGGCAGAAAGCAATCTGAAATCATTACGGGCTGTACATCTCAAGGGCTCTCTAAACCAGCAGGCCGATTATCGAAGAAGAGCTCAGATTCTTCAGGATGAGTGGTCCTTAAACAAGGAAGTTTTTCAACAGATCATAACGGTTTGGGATCTCCCTCAGGTGGATCTTTTTGCTCGCAGAAACAATACGAAATGTCTTCAGTTTTGCTCCCTATGTCCTCAGGAGGAACCTTGGGTAGTGGATGCCTTCACAATATCCTGGAATCCTGTTCGAGTTTATCTATTCCCTCCTCTGAACCTGATCCCTCGGGTTCTAGTTAAAATCAGGAAAGACAAGGCTCAGGGCATACTAATAGCTCCATTCTGGCCCAAGAGGCCTTGGGTTTCACTTGTACGAAATTTAGCTGTAACCGATCCAATTATGCTTCTACATCGTCCAGACCTCTTGACCCAGGGTCTAGTGGTCCATCCAAATCAGTCTCCTTCGGCTTTTAGCCTAAAACCTGAGTAGAAAAGGAAAGGTTTTTCTAAGACTTTCAGAGACTCTTCTACAATGTAGAAAGAAGGTCACTAGACAGATGTACTCTTAAATCAGGAACATATATAGTGATTGGTGCTTGAGTAACTCCTGTGACACTCATTCTTCTGTTTCAGTTCTGGAGTTCCTTTAGAATGGGTTTCAGAAGAGGCTCAGTATGAGTACTCTTAAAGTTCACAAATCGGCTCTTAGTTTATTCCTTGAGAAAAGATTAGCTGAAGAAGAGGATTTCATCAGATTTTTTTTAGAGCCTTGAAAAGACTGAAACTGGTCATCCGATCAAAAATTCCGGCTTGGGATCTCAACACAGTGCTACAAGCATTATGTGAACTACCCTTTGAGCCTTTACAGGAGATTTCTGACAAGCTGTTATCTTTAAAAACTACTTTATTTGCTATTACTTCAGCCAGGTGAGTCTGTGAAATTCATGCCTTTTCATGTAAAGAACCTTACTGCATAATCAGTGATGACAGAGTGACTCTTGAAATGGACATTTCATTACTTCCCAAGGTTGTTTCTAATTTCCACAGATCACAGGAAATCATTTTACCATCCTTCTGTAATAATCCAACTAATGATAAAGAATCTTGGTTGCGTTGTTTAGATGTTAGAAGATGTTTGTTACAATATCTTGATCGTACTAAGAGTTGGAGAAAATCTGAGGCCTTACTGGTTCTCTTTTCAGGAGCAAATAAAGGAAAGCAGACATCCAAAGCTATTGTAGCTAGGTGGATTAGACAAGCCCATAGCTCTAGCTTATTTACATCAGGGTAAACATTTGACTGCTCCAGTGAGAGCTCATTCTACCAGGGCAGTTTCTACTTCCTGGGCAGAAAGAGCTGAGGCTTCCATAGAACAAATATGCAGAGGCTGCATGGTCAATTCATAATACATTTGTCAAGCACAGTTTTCTCTCCAGAATTTTTTCCAGCTGGGTGGCATGAAAAAGTAACCGGGTGGCATAAAGTAGCCGGGTGGCATAAAAATGTAGCCGGATGGGGCGAGATGAGAGAATGCTGGACCGGCGCTTTTTTGCACAATTCAGCTTAAGGCATAGGAGGAGGTGAGCTGATGACAGCAGGGTGCTCACCAAAACTAGCTGGATGGAGCACCCGGCTAAAAGAGCCTGGGGAGAACACTGAAGCACTATAGAGTAGATGTTCTTGCCAGTTCAGACTTAGTGTTTGGTAGAAAAGTATTGCAGGCAGTTATCCCTCCCTAAATGATGTATCTTGTTTGTTGTCTCAGGGTTGCTGTCTTGAGGACGTCCTGGGAAAGACCAAAATTACTTACGGTAATGTCTTTTTTCCAGTAGTCGGAAGGACAGCACCCTATTATACCCACCCTGGTATATTAATAAATTTATTTTGTTGAGCATCATTCGATGTGGACTAATCTTTTTTTTTACAACTGAAAGGGTATGTGTGAAGGTTGCTTATATACCCTGCCTGCCTAATGCATATTCAATTGTTTAAAGGGACTCCGAGCAGTGCAGAAACTATGGAAAGATGCATATCATTTTAAAGCTCTCTTTCTCCTCTTTCCAATGATATATAAATCGCCGCCCTACGCCTTTTAGTTTTAGCTATTTTCGCGATTGAAATGGCCGCGATTTAGGGGTCGTCAGAAAGAGAGCTTTAAAATGATATCCATCTTTCCATAGTTACATTGTATTACACAGGGCGACTTTTTCCTAAAGTCAGCAGCTCCATTCAGCAGAAAAAGTCGCCCTGTGTAATACAATGTAAGAAATGGAAAGATGGATATCATTTTAAAGCTCTCTTTCTCCTCTTTCTGACGACCCCTAAATCGTCGCCCTACGCCTTTTAGTTTTCTCTATTTTCGCAATCGAAATTGCGGCCGCAGCAATTTCAATCGCGAAAATAGCGAAAACTAAAAGGCGTAGGGTGGCGGTTTATATATTATTGGAAAGAGGAGAAAGAGTGTTAAAATGATATGCATCTTTCCATAGTTTTTGCACTGCTCGGAGTCCCTTTAATCTAGCTTCCTGTCCAATTTAAATGGAGGGAGACAAGTCTCAGGGTTGCTGTCCTTCCGTCTCCTGGAAAAGACATTACCGTAAGTAATTTTGGTCTTTTCCTTCAGCCACTGGAAATATTGGTTTGGCTTTAGGATGGATCTTTTGGCAGCTGTGTATTCTGTTGTATTGAGCCAGCATGCTTCCTCACTAAAACTGACTTGCCCCGGCAAACGCCGTTATTTATCTGAGAATTGCCAGCATGACGACAAGTCTACTTGTTTCACCTCTCCGTCCAGCACCAAAAAATGTTGACCTTTCAGGTCATGGTGTAAGACGTGTGGAGGAAACAGGTGTCCCCAGTGGTACTACTGGAAAAACTACCTAGATTTTTCCATCGGTAGGAACTAAGGAAGTAGCGGTGCATAAAGAATTGTCGCACCCTTTCCACCTGTTTACCCAGACAGCTCGGTGAGTCCATGCAAAAGATCCCTCCCCGGGAAAATCGATAAATCTCTCGTCAAGTCTCAGTTCCAAAGGAGTTTTACCTTCTGATAAGGCTTGAGCCATTATCTTAAAATCCTCTATTAACTCGGTCTGCACAGGCAGGCATGCGGTTTCCCATGCACTACCCCTATCATGTGCAATCATCTTCTGAAGAATTATTTGAATGTGCCTTTGCGTGTACCCCTGAACTTTATAGGTGTTGTGCGTTAACTGTTCCAAAACAAAGTTCAGAAGATGTAGTGTACCCACATTCTGTTGTCCCAATGTGCCTAATTGTTGAATGACTTCTGTCATACCTTCTATGTCTACACCGTTTGCTACCCCCATTCCAGTGCCCATGCCTCCCAATATGGTATCTGCTAAATCCTGAGACCATCTTCTTGCTAAACTATTCCCTGTGGAATGTGCCCATGACATAAAAGCCTGTACCAGGGTGGCAGCAACAGTGCTGCAGTTAGGGTAGATATTAGATATTACCCACTCTTCTTAAATAATCTGCCAAGTGATCAATTGACGCTGGGCCTCCATGATAACTGGCGTTGCCCTCAGTTGATTTAGCTGAAAAGAGCCACTTTTTTCGACTTGATGTGTATCACATGACTGAAGGTTGGGATCCTGGGTAGTCACTGGCAAGGTGCCTACCTGAGCTTTAGGCGTTGTCGGAACCCTCACTTTTACCATCACGGTTTCCCTTATTATGCAAAATCTATTTAGACCTTTAAACTCTAGTGAGTGTGGGATACAAAAACCGTATGTCCATGTTCCTTCATCCTCCCGGACTAAGGGTGCTATTCTTAAACTCCCTCGTTTTAGTCCCAACACCCTTCCATCATAGAGAGTCCCCGGGGTGCTACCTGATGTATCCCAGGATTCTACCCCTCTAATCCAAAAAGTCTCCTGATCCATTAAACTCACATTCCCAAGCTAACCCTTGTAACCCTCCACAGAAGAATACGGTTGGTACTCTTTCTTCTGGGAAATTGATTAGCATCTCAATGACAAAAGATGTTCCCACCTGTCCTGTTTGCACCTTTGCCCCCCTTATGTCCTGAGGCAAAACGCGTACTTTAGGTCAGGAAGAATGTACTCTCTGCAATCTTTCAATTAAACGTACCTCCTCACTTACCCATCTAGAATGAGGATAAGTGGCTGAAAATGGATTGTGTAGGATTGTCTCATATGGTGAACCATGTAGTGAGGATGGTGTTACCTGTGCTGGTGCTGACACTCCCCTCCTCTGGATCACTCTACCCACCCTCTTGGTTACCTGAAAATGTGGCTGG
>NC_090657.1:125830046-125862546 GCF_040937935.1 Hyperolius riggenbachi | reverse complement strand
CTCGATTGGATTTAGATCTGGACTTTGACTGGGCCATTCTAACACATGGATATGTTTTGTTTTAAACCATTCCATTGTTGCCCTGGCTTTATGTTTAGGGTCATTGTCCTGCTGGAAGGTGAACCTCCGCCCCAGTCTCCAAGAGGTTTTCTTCCAAGTTTGCCCTGTATTTGGCTCCATCCATCTTCCCATCAACTCTGACCAGCTTCCCTGTCCCTGCTGAAGAGAAGCACCCCCCGAGCATGATGCTGCCACCACCATATTTGACAGTGGGGATGGTGTGTTCAGAGTGATGTGCAGTGTTAGTTTTCCGCCACACATAGCGCTTTGCATTTTGGCCAAAAAGTTCAATTTTGGTCTCATCTGACCAGAGCACCTTCTTCCACATGGTTGCTGTGTCCCCCACATGGCTTGTGGCAAACTGCAAACGGGACTTCTTATGCTTTCTGTTAACAATGCCTTTCTTCTTGCCACTCTTCCATAAAGGCCAACTTTGTACAGTGCATGACTAATAGTTGTCCTTTGGACAGAGTCTCCCACCTGAGCTGTAGATCTCTGCAGCTCATCCAGAGTCACCATGGTTTACTGTAAACCTACCATGGCACAACTGTAAACCTACCAAGGCAAGGCCATCCACCTAAACTCACAAGCCGAACAAGGAGAGCGCTGATCAGAAATGCAGTCAAGAGTGACTGCATTTCTGATAAGCGCTCTCCTTGTTCGGCCTGTGAGTTTAGGTGGATGGCCTTGTCTTGGTAGGTTTACAGTTGTGCCATACTCCTTCCATTTCTGAATGATCGCTTGAACAGTGCTCCGTGGGATGTTCAATGCTTTGGAAATGTTTTTGTAGCCTAAGCCTGCTTTAAATTTCTCAATAACTTGGTCCCTGACCTGTCTTGTGTGTTCTTTGGACTTCACGGTGTTGTTGTGCCCAATATTCTCTATGGCCTGGTGCACACCAAAAAACGCTAGCAGATCCGCAAAATGCTAGCAGATTTTGAAACGCTTTTTCTTCTTTTTCTGTAGCGTTTCAGCTAGCATTTTGCGGTTTTGTGAAGCATTTTTGGTGTAGTAGATTTCATGTATTGTTACAGTAAAGCTGTTACTGAACAGCTACTGTAACAAAAAACGCCTGGCAAACCTCTCTGAAGTGCCGTTCTTCAGAGCGGTTTGCGTTTTTCCTATACTTAACAATGAGGCAGAAACGCATCCGGAATCCAAAATCTGCAGCAGCCCGGGAGTATGCGTTTCTGCAAAACGCTTCCCACTCTGGTGTGCACCAGCCCATTGAAATACATTACCCTAGCGGATCCGCACCCGCAAGCGGATCGCAAAACGCAGCAGAACCGCTCTGGTGTGCACTAGGCCTTAGACAACCTCTGAGGCCGTCACAGAGCAGCTGTATTTGTACTGACATTAGATTACACACAGGTGCACTCTATTTAGTCATTAGCACTTATCAATGTCTATAGGCAACTGACTGCACTCAGATCAAAGGGGGCCGAATAATTATGTACATACCACTTTGCAGTTATTTATTTGTAAAAAATGTTTGGAATCCTATATGATTTTCGTTCCACTTCTCATGTGTACACCACTTTGTGTTGGTCTTTCATGTGGAATTCCAATAAAATTGATTCATGTTTGTGGCAGTAATGTGAAAAAATGTGGAAAACTTCAAGTGGGCCGAATACTTTTGCAACCCACTGTAGATGCCGCCTGCTGCCCACATATAGCATAGCATAGCAGTGCTGGCACCACTCTTCCACATGGAAGCCAGAAAGCCGTGTTGAGGGGCATACTATCTACATATGCTGTGTTGGTGGCATAGTATCGGCTCTGGATAAATGGGAGACATGAAGGCTGCCCATGTTAATAGGCGCTGTATACAATACCTAGGTTCAATATAAAGTTTTTCTTCATCATTTATGTATTCTCCAGCCCCCCCAGCAGTCTGAAGTATGTTGACCCAGCCCTTGATTGAAAAAGTTCTGGGGACCCCTGCTTTATGGTATCCAGAGCCTGTAAATTCCAGGCGGTTGTTGTTGAGACCCTCTATATTCAGCCATTCCAGTCATCCAGTTAGTGGCACTACAGTATAATCTCACTATAATAAACTCTGGTATAGTAAACATTTGGATATAGTAAACTACCTCTCCAGGTCCCGGGCAATCTCTATTATAAGTCTATGGGAACAACGCCTGGTATTGTAAACTTGATATAATAAAACTTCTTTTATAGTAAACATGTTTTTTGGCCCCAACATCACGCTGACTCTGTATATAGTAAACAGTGGGCGGTGCATGCGTCATATGTCAGTTTGAAATCCATGTTCAGCTGCTTTCTTCAGGCTGGTTGCAGGTGAGTTGATGCCTGATTACATTTGCAAGACAAGAAGAATGGCACCGGTGCTTGATATACAGTACTGTATATACTGTACAGTACTGTATATACTGATATATAGTACAGTAGCAGCCTTGGGAAAATTAGGAATAATGTGAACGTAAACAAGAGGATGCAGTGTTACCACTTCCACTTTGCAATCACTGATAAAAGTATTGTCACAGTCCTTTTACGGGATTGTATGCACTCCCAGATATCTCTTCTCTTGTTAGTGGTGACACTCCTGGTAGCATGTGGGGCCCAGTACATGCTACTTTCACTTGTAGTGCGGATCAGAGCAGGCCTACCTACTTGCTGCAAAACTGAGAGTGGAGAGTAGAGTGCCAAGTCCTGCCTGCAGAGGTATCAGAGCCACTAGAATTACAGATACGAGTGGCTTATTATGATCGGCTGCATTTTGAAGAGAGTGCGAGCAGAAAGTTTTGCAGGATGCGTGCTGAAAGTCCCACATGTGGCGGTATCGGAGCCATTCACAGGAAGCAACTGGCTGCCTCTGTTCAGTGACAGCTGTAATTTTTAAGGAGCCCTGGATACTGTGCTAGTAATTTTTCCAGCCTGGCTATGCAGCCCTAAGGTATAAATAACATTGTAGTCCACCAAATGTGCAAGTGATAATGCTGACTGTATCTCCAATGGTAGGACATAGTTGCTCCTTTGCAGCAGAGAATGAACCAGGGCATGCTGGGCTTTTTCTGATATAGTAAACCACTTTTCCTGGTCCCTTGGAGTTTACTATAACGAGTTTATACTGAATTGGAATACAACAGACAAGCTTATGTTTGAGATAAATCAGCCACCCATCTTGTGTATTTCAATTCTGCCTTTCAGTAATGACTGGAATTGTCTACAAATAAAAGAATTTGTAAACCAGTGCTTGAAGGATGCATTCAAGGAAATTTAAAAAAAAAAAAAAAAGAGATCGGAAAATGAGCTTACTCCAGCTCCTGGCAGCCTGCAGCTCCGGTGTCCCGGGATGCTTCCATTGAATATTTATACTTCACCAGCTCGGGCTCTTCTGCACCTGTGCAAGCACGTGGCCGGAAGTATTATGCGCAGACACAGTACTTCTGCGCCTGCTCAGAACACTCCTAGGCCACGTGAGCATGAGCGGTGTGCAGGTGCAGAAGATCCTGAGGAGATCCCTGGCGAGGTTGGCATCTCCAACGCATGGAACCCCAAGACACCAGAGCTGCAGCGAGGGTCAGACTGGCTGCCAGTGGTTGGCGGAAGCCCCTGGTAAGTGGATTCTACCCCCCCCCCCCCATCTCCTCAGACGTGTCCTTTAAAAACTGAAAGACACGGACTGTTCACTGTCACTGTCCAACAGAGATACACACCGTTGTGCTTATGTCAGAAGAGAAATGCAGTGAATGAAGCATTTAAAAAAAAAAAAAAAAAAACCTCTCTACCTGATTCTATCTCAAGAGAACAGTTTCCCAGCAATAGTCTACTATAATTTGTGGTAATTTCCATGTAATCCTATGTAATGTGCAAATTTATGCTGGGAATACACTTTATTTTTGAGACATATATAGATGGCTTGATAATTTCCGACATGTCCGATTTCCCGTTTGATCATTTCGCCCTCAATTTCTCATAGAGGTGAATAGAAAAAGATAACATTAGTGGAAGGTAAGCTATCGACTGCAGAATCGAGCGGCAACGACCGAGCACAGAATCGAGCGGCAGAAACAAACCGTGTATTCCCAGCATAAGTCTCACCAAGTCCCCATTGCTGCTTAAAGCAGTTTTAAACTCTGACAAACTATTAAATAAAAATGTGTTTTTCCTACTTTTTATTAGAGATGGCCCGCACCTCCGATTTTTGGTTTGCAAACCTCCCGTGAAAGTTCGGTTCGTGTGAACTTTTGCGAACTGCAATAGACTTCAATGGGGAGGCGAACTCTGAAAACTAGAAAAATTTATGCTGGCCACAAAAGTGATGGAAAAGATGTTTCAAGGGGTCTAACACCTGGAGGGGGGGGGGGCATGGCGGAGTGGGATACACACGAAAAGTCCCGGGGAAAAATCTGGATTGGACGCAAAGCGGCGTTTTAAGGGCAGAAATCATATTGAATGCTAAAGTGCTTTAAAACCTCTTGCGTGTGTATACATGGATCAGGGAGTGTAATTAGAGTACTGCTTCACACTGACACACCAAACTCGCTGTGTAACACACCGCAAACAGCTGTTTGCGTAGTGACGGCCGTGCTGGACTGGTGTGCACCATGGCAAGATTGCTCTTTCTCACTCAGTGATGTCAGGTAATGTCTGACTGCCTTATCAACTTTCGATGGTTCTTTCTCTACCATTGTTAAAGCTTACATCTATTTTTTTTTAAATACTTGTTCTGCTTGCTGTTCAGTACCTGCATAGAGAATCCTTTATGGAGGGCAAGTCTGCCATTGCAAGTGACCACGGGTCGGGTAATGGCCGGGGAATCCTGGTTCGATTCCAGTCCGGAGTGGGAGCCTAAAACTGCTACCACCACATCCAAGGAAGGCAGCAGGCATGCTGTGGGCAAAGGAGCAGGAACGGCTACCACCACACATCCAAGGAAGGCAGCAGGCATGGCATGCACGTCCCGAGGTAGGGACCAAAAATAACAATACAGGAGCATGGCATGCACATCCCGAGGTAGTGACCAAAAATAACCATACAGGAGGGAGGCCTTGCTGTATATGTGAGATGAATCAACTTTAAATCCTTTAACGAGAATCTGTTATGGAGGGCAAGTCTGCCATCCATTCAAGTGAAAGGTATGCACTGACTGCCAGGTATAATACAATGTGCAGTGAAAGGTATGCAGTGACTGTAAACAGCTGTTTGTGTAGTGACGGCTGTGCTGGACTGGTGCGCACCATGATGAGTGCAGGTGCGGGCAGCTTTCCAGCCCATATGGTCGCCGGGCTGAGGTAGCTGAATGACAGAACAGTGACTGTCCAGCTGATCAAATTTGGTCTGTTCACAATAAAGCAACGACCTTATTATCTTTGGTATGCCACTCCCCGAGAGACTCATATAGCCGGCGGTCATTGCTTCATTGTGATAAGCAAGCCCTTTCACCATGGCAATGTAATGATCACGAAGGCGAATGGGCACATGTACATGCCTTTTGTTTTGTTGTTGCAGCCGCAGTGCAGGCAGAAAAATTAGGCAGGCATGTTCACGCACCAGAAAAATTATTATAGCTAGCAGCAGCCTAAAAAATTCAGGAATCCGCCTGAAGTCCTGGACCCTGTTCTTGGTGGCAGAGAAGGCAGTCAAGCGGCCTGCGGGCAGAGGTGCTGTGTGAGGAGCGACTTAGTCTTGGGGCAGGCAGGCAGTCACACGGTGTGCAGGCAGAGATGCTGTGTGTGGGGACTGACTTAGTCTTCGGGCGGGCAGTAGCCCTCCGGGATCCATGCCTCACTCAATTTGATAAAGGTGAGGTACTGAACACTGAAGGCGACTTCTCTTCACTGGCCACAGGTCAAGCCTGCTCATCCAGTAGTCCAAGGGTTCATTGCTGCTCAGTGTCTACATCCACACTTAAAGGCCAGGTAGTCGGCTACCTGCCGGTCCAGGCGTTGGTGGATCCGGAAGCGCTAAGGCGAGGCGTTGGAGTAAAGAATGTCCGACATCACCATGAGATCGCTGGAGCGTCCTGTCCTTGCCTGCGTGGACATGGGAGGAGGATTACTGGCAGTGGTACCTTTTTTATTGCGTTGTGCTGTGACATCACCCTTAACCTTCTTGGCGGTAAGCCGCCGGAGGGTGCCGCTCAGGCCCTGCTGGGCCGATTTGTTTAATTTTTTTTTTGCTGGACGCAGCTAGCACTTTGCTAGCTGCGCCAGCACCCTGATCGCCGCCGCCGCGCGACCGATCGCCGCTATACGGTGCGGCGCGCGGCCCCCCCCCCCCCAGACCCCGTGCGCTGCCTGGCCAATCAGTGCCAGGCAGCGCCGAGGGGTGGCCCGGGACTCCCAATGACGACCCGACGTCAGTGACGTCATTCCGCCCCGTCGCCATGGCGACGGGGGAAGCCCTCCAGGAAATCCCGTTCTTTGAACGGGATTTCCTGATCGGAGATCGCCGAAGGCGATCGAAGAGGGCGGGGGGATGCCGCTGAGCAGCGGCTATCATGTAGCGAGCCCTGGGCTCGCTACATGATATAGAAAAAAAAAATTAAAAAAAAACTGCCGTGCTGCCTCCTGGCGTATTTTTTTTATACCGCCAGGAGGGTTAATTGTAAAGCATAGTTGCCAGCTTGTTCTGCATGTGCTGCATCCTTTCTGTCTTCTGGTGAGTTGGTAACATGTCCGCAACTTTGTACAGCTCATTCCTCTTGAGTTTTTTTTTTTTTTTTTATACGGGGGTCCCTCAACAGGCTGGACAGCATGAAAGACGCCATCTGCACAAAGTTGGATCCAGACGTATTATCCATCTCCTCTTGCTCTTCCTCAGTGACGTCAGGTAAGTCCTCCTCGCCCAGCCATGAACAATACCACGGGAACGTCGAGCAGCACAAGCCCCCTGCGATGCCTGCTGCGGTTTTTCTTCTGCCACCATCTCCTCCTCCTCCAAAGAAACCGCTTCCTCATCATCCGAGTCTGACTCCTCTTCCTCCTCCTCCCACCTCTGTGCTGCCGCAGGTGTTGAGGAAACATCTGATTCTGATGAAAATTTCTCCTACAACTGTTCCTGCCGTAACTGTTCATCTTCACGCTCCTCCACAGCTTGATCCACCACTCTACGCACGGCACGCTCTAGGAAGTAAGCGTAGGGGATCAAGTCGCTGATGGTGCCTTCACTGTGACTCACCAGGTTGGTTCCCCTCCTCAAACGGCCGCATGAGCCTGCATGCATTTCGCATCAGTTTCCAGTTGTGGGCCACAACATCCCCATCTCCGCAGATTGTGTCCTTCTACTGTAATTGTACAGGTACTGGGTGACCGCTTTCTCCTGTTTTAGCGGGTGAGAGAACATGACCAGGGTCGAATTCCAGCGAGTCAGGCAATCGCATATCTAGCGTCTCACCGGCAAATTGTTTCTCCGCTGAATGTCCGCAAAGCGTGCCATGGCCGTGTAAGACCGCCTGAAATGCCCACACAACTTCCTGGCCTGCTTCAGGACATCCTCTAAGCCTGGTTACTTTGACACAAATCTTTGAATGACTATATTCAGCACATGTGCAATGCAGGGTACATGTGTCAGCTTTCCCAAATTCAAAGCGGAAAGGAGATTGCTGCCGTTGTCACACACCACGTTGCCGATCTCCAGCTGGTGCGGGGTCAGCCACTGATCCACCTGTTTGTTAAGAGTAGCCAGGAGAGCTGGTCCAGTGTGACTCTCAGCTTTGAGGCAAGACATGTCTAAGATGGCGTGACACCGTCGTACCTGGCATGCAGCATAGGCCCTGGGGAGCTGGGTCTGTGTAGCTGGAGAGGAGATCGCAGCACCAGTAGAGTTGAACGGCAGTTCAGCCGAGGGGGAGGAGGACAACAGCGAAGATTATGCAGCAGGAGGCATGCCTGCAAGCCGTGGAGGTGTCACAAGTTGGTCCCCTGCACAGACACGTACTCCCTGCTTGCCATCAGTCACCAGGTTGACCCAATGGGCTGTGTAAGTAATGTAGCGGCCCTGACCGTGCTTGGCAGACCAGGCATCCGTGGTAGGGTGGACCCTTGACCTAATGCTGTGTGCCAGAAATGACACCACTTGCCTCTCAACTTCAGTTTGGGTATCACCTTTTCAGATAAATAATTGCGGCCTGGTATCTTCCACTGCGGTGTCCCAATGGCCACAAATTTACGGAAGGCCTCCGAGTCCACCAGCTTGTATGGTAACAGCTGGCGAGCTAACAGTTCAGCCACGCCAGCTGTCAGACGCCGGGCAAGGGGGTGACTGGCAGAAATTGGCTTCTTCCACTCTAAGATTTCCTTCGTGGACACCTGGCTGCTGTGGGCAGAGGAGCAGGAACCGCTCAAGGGCAGAGACTGAGTGGAGGAGGGTGGCTGTGAAAGTGCAAGGGAGAAAGCAACTGAAGATGCTGCACCTGAAGGAGGAAGAGGAGAAGGAGGGTGGCTTTTCTTTTGTGTGCTGCTTTTGCTCAGGTGCTCTTCCCATTGCAGTTTGTGCCTTTTCTGCATGTGCCTTTGTAAGGCACTTGTCCCTACACGAGTGTTGGCCTTTTCACGGCTCAATTTTTGGAGGCAGAGAGAACAGATGGCATTGCTCTGATCTGAGGCAGACGCATTAAAAAAAATATCCAAACCGAGGGGGCGCATGCGCGGCGGGCAGGAAGACGGACGCAGCTTCATGTAGCTTCGCTCTTGCCCAGCTCGTATAGCCGCACCGCGGGGTATTCAGCCTCTACCTTGAGCACAGATCATCAGCCTCGACCTCCGCTCCCGCCGGTGTATGCCAGGGCGGAAGAAAACCGGCCCTTCACAGAGCCAGAAGTCCGTTTCAGACTATTTCCTTAGGCCGCGTGACTCCATGATGACGAACCAAGATGGCCGCGGCTCCCCCACGGGCTCACAAGACTCAACTTCAGACACGGGCCCAGATTGGACCAGATCCAAACCAGAGCGGAACAGAGCTTTGACGAAGCAAGATCTTGAGGAGAGCCTGGAGCAGATGTACAGAAAGCTCGCAGGTAAATTTCAATCTGAACTGTGTAGGGTTGAATCCACACTATCGCAGGAGATAGCCTCATTGGGCAGCCGCACAGACATCTTAGAGACGAAGCATGACAATTTACTAGCCGCACATAAAGAGCTGCGTGCAGAGCATGATACTTTGAAAGATTCAGTGGACATTTTACAATTACAGTCGGAAGACCTAGACAACCGAAACCGTAGAAACAATCTGCGGATACGCGGGCTCCCAGAATCTTACCAAGAAATTATCCCACCAGTGCTGGCAATCTTTACATCCTTGCTGCCGGATTTGCCTGACACAGCTTTTACCTGCGATAGAATTCATCGGGCACTGAGGGCCCAACCAGGGCCAGATCAGCCTCCCAGAGATATCATTCTGTGTCTAAAGGATTTCTTGATAAAAGAACAGATCATCAAAGCAGCCAGAACCTCTACTGAGATCCGGCATGAGGATCACGTCATTCAGATATTCCAGGATATCTCGCCCATAACATTGGAAAAACGTAAAAATATGAAGCACATTACATCCACTTTATTGAAGGCCCAAATTAAGTATCGCTGGGGGTTTCCATTTAAACTCATTGTACTACATAACGGCATAACTTATGTGGCGCAGACACCTAATGAGGGACTTAAGTTGGTACGTAAGCTGGGTTTACAATGCACTACTCCTATCTCTTCTCCAGCCAAACAGGGAAGACGCCCTCTTTCTCCTATCTGGTCTCGGAAGGGCCCTCAGCACAATAAATCGCCTCCACGCTCTGCTGAAACAACCTGAACTGTGTAGCTCCATACTTAAACAAGAAGATATTCGCTCAGCCTTAAGGGAATTGGTCTTTTCTTTTTCTATTTTTGTGACTGGGGCCTAACTTTTCTTCCGCCATCTTATGCTAACTTTAGTTTACAACGTGGCGTAGCCATGCGGCTGCTGTTGAGCTATGCACGGTGCACTGCCTCCCCCCTCAGTTCCCTGTCTATAGTGGGACTGTTGTACCACAGGACTCTCCCCTACTAAATATTATTGGGGTTATCACCTGCGGACCTATTTGATCATTTCTATCCATGTCTGCATTAATAGGACTTATGCTTAGTTTTTTGTGTTTTTGCTCCCTCCTGAACCAGGTTCGAAATGTTATCATTGTGTGCACTAACCAGATCCCTTGCTATAGAGAAATTTATCATTATTACTGTTGTACAGTCCCACTGACACCTTATGATATATTTCCCCGGGCCAGCCTAAAGGATGTGATAAAGTATAGGAAAGTGTGGCGGCGCCTCTCGTCTATTTATATAGTGAATTATCATTTGCTTATAATTTATTATAAAACCCAATGCCATTATGTTTGATAAGTCATAACACTCAGGGCTTTAATTCGCCCTCTAAACGTAAGAAAGCATTTAAACAGTACAAGCAGTTAAAAGCTGATATCTTATTCTTACAAGAAACACACTTTGCAACTAGTAACACCCCAAAATCTTTAGATAAAGCTTACCAAAGGGCATATTTTACATCTTTCACTAATAAGACGAGAGGCGTTGCCATATTAATACGTAACGGTGTTTCACTTGAAATCAAAAAAGTATATAGAGATCCAGAAAGTCGTTACCTAATCTTACTGGGCACTTTGGAAGGTAAAGAGGTCACATTATGTAACTTATATGCACCTCATACGTCTCAGGCAACTTTTTTTAAGAATGTTTTTACCCGTTTAGAATCGTATCTCTCTAATCATCTAATTATATCGGGTGACTTTAACTGTGTAAGCAATCCATTGACAGACAGAAGCACGGCATCTGAAAATAGTAGGGTTTTTCCCAGATGTTTGAATTATGCAATTAAAACCCACCAGTTGGTGGATGTTTGGAGGGCACACAATATGGGAGATAGGAGCTACTCATGTTATTCGCTCCCTCAAAATACTTATGCTAGATTGGACTATTGTCTTCTCTCTCTCCCATATTGCTTGCTGGCTCTAGATCCGCAAATATTAATACATGTGTATGGTCAGACCATCAGATAATTTCAGTTGAATTGAAAGAAATAGGAACCCCTTTTCTACCAGAGAATTGGAGAATTAATTAACTTCTCCTACAGGATCCTCATACAATAAGTGAAATACAACAAGCCTTAGAGGAATATTTTATTATTAACGATAATGGGGAAGTATCCTCTGGCACTCTGTGGGCAGCACATAAAACTGTTATTGGAGGTAAGCTTATACAGATGGCAGCTACAAAGAAAAAAGAGAAACTGAGTTCTATACTAAACCTTACAAGGGAGCTTGACCAATTATATAGGATCCATTCCTCTACCTCTGATCAGGCAACTCTACTTCTCATTAGAGAGAAGAGACATTCTTTAAATAGGTTGCTGTCAGCGGCGGAAAAAGCTCTAAGGTTTTCCAGGGCCAAGTTTCTCTTGTATGGGAATGCCTCCAGTACAATGTTTGCGAGAAAATTACAGCAATTTTATAAACCGCCCCATCTGTATAAGCTTCAGAATAATAATGGTTCACTGGAAACTATACCTAATAAAGTAATGGACATCTTTGAGGACTATTATAGGAATCTTTTTACTGCCCCCCATAGACCCGCAGATGAGAGAATAGACGATTGGCTAGATTCGTTGCCGATTTCTAGTTTATCAGCAGACCAGCTGGCTAGTATCAACTCTCCAATCACATCTAAAGAAATCGAGGATGCAATTTCCTCTCTGAAGAATGGTAAGGCCCCAGGGCCGGATGGCTTTACGAGTATGTATTATAAGAAATTTGCTCAAATCCTCACCCCACAATTGCGAACCCTTTACAACAATGTACTGAACGGTCAGAAATTCCCGGTGGAACTTACTAATGCATTTGTTTCGCTAATCCCAAAACCTAATTTAGATCACACACTTCCACAGAATTTTCGACCAATCTCATTGTTGAATAACGATGTGAAGCTTTTTTCAAAGATAATGGCCAATCGTTTATCCTCAGTAATCACGAAATTAATCTCACCTGCCCAATCTGGGTTTATCCCCACTCGTCAAGCTACAGATAACACTAGATTGGCATGTAACATCTTACAGGACTCCAAACTATTCAACCAACGATTTCTATTATTGAGTCTTGACTTGCATAAAGCATTTGACTCTGTTCTTTGGCCCTATCTAATTAGAGTATTAACAAAAATGGGCATACATGGCCCATTTTTGAGTGCGGTATTGGCCCTGTATGATAGCCCTCATACTAGGTTACGTATTCCAGGGGTTCTTTCTAAACAGATCTCAATTGGTCGTGGAACTAGGCAAGGGTGCCCCCTTTCCCCCCTTCTGTTTGCAATGGCAATGGAGCCTTTATCTCTTGCCATTCAAACAAACCCGGATATTAAAGGATATGTTAAACATGATAAAGAATACAAAATCCGCTTATATGCAGATGATGCTTTGCTCTTCCTATCACAACCAATTACCTCCATGCCAATCCTCTTCCAACTATTGGATCAATTTAGCAATCTTTCTGGTCTAAAAGTAAACACCACAAAATCGCAGGCGCTCCCAGTTAATCTACCACCACAAGCAGTAAAACTATATCAAGCCAATTTTAAGTGGGTTACCTGAAGTATCTCATATCTTGGTATAACCTCAAGTATCTCATATCTTGGTATAAGATTAACTGCATCTTATGACTCATTAATTAAGGCAAATTACCTCCCCCTTTTGAAGTCCATCACACACACACTCTTGAGGAATGGTCACGTTACCAGATCTCATGGCTAGGGAAAGCTGCTGCCCTGAAAATGGTTATTTTTACCTCGCATCCTTTATTATTTTAGGGCTCTTCCTCTTAACCCGGGACGCTCTTTAATAATAAAATTTCAAAAGATGTTCACCAAATTTATTTGGGATTCCAAACCGGCCCGCTTTAAAAACATATATTTATATAGATCTCAGTCAGATGGTGGAGTAGGCCTTCCAAATCTTTGGTATTATTTTCTTGCAGCCAGATTTGCTCATATGTTGCCCTGGTTCTCTTCAACTTTAGATACTCCCTGGCTAAAGTATGAAGCGGACTCGGTTCGCCCTTACAATTTAGCCTCTATACCCACCTTTCAACCTAAGTTGAAAGCCTTTATTCAAGACCTAAATCTCATAGTACTTGAAAATTTTGTGCTTTGGTACCTATATAGAGATAGTATGAAGCTTTGTTCTCCTAAACCTCCGCGACTATCTTTTATAGGCCATCCTGATTTCCCTCCAGCCCTGCATGACCACTCTCAGTTCGAATGGTGGACATTGAATATGATGACTACCTCCAATCGCTTTTGGTTGGCTGACAAATTTATCTCTTTTCAGACCCTACAGTTTGGCAGAGATTTACCCACACAAGAATACTTTAGGTATAGACAAATACGCCATTTTTTCCTGAAACACTCCAGTCCGTTTGGCCTTCTTAATTGCACTTCTTATGAACATATGTATTTATCCTCTACCCCTATAACTGGAGCTATCTCCAAGCTATACTTATACATGATTGCTCATTTACATTCAAATAAAACCAAAGGAATGGAGGAGTGGGAGGCAGAGCTTCAGGTGAATCTTTCTTTAGAAGAATGGCACAAAATTGGAGATAATATGATGTCCATCACTAAAACCCCAATGATTAGAGACACAATGATCAAACTGGCCACAAGATGGTATCGAACCCCACAAAAACTACACAGAATTTTTCCTAGCATTTCCTCACTATGCTTTAGGGGGTGTAACCAAGAGGGTTCTTATTTACATTTATTCTGGGAATGCCCAGTAGTAAACTTTATTTGGGATACATTTAAAAATAAACTTTCTAGGGCTGCTTCAACCTCTATTAAGCTGGAACCCCAACATGTATTATTACTTAAATATAATGAAAGTGTCCCCAAAAAGTGGAAAAGAATTTATTATGTGGTAATATGTGCAATTTTATGGGCAGTAGCTAGAAATTGGAAATCACCCTCCATCCCTAATGCTCAGATACTACAAAGAATTGAGGACATCAGACTAGTGGATTTTCTGTACCACACTTTACATGATACTTATCAAATATTTCAGCTTAACTGGGAACTCTGGCCTCAAGGTGAGCTTTTTGACAACTAACTTATGGTTTGACCCGGGGAATATCAAAGGTATTATTCATTTCAGGGACTGGTTCTGTGCATAACTTTATCAGAGAAACCCTCAGGAGGGGTATAATGTTGATTAGTGTTCTCTGTTTTTTTTTTTATGCTTAGCGTCACTTAGTTTTTTAACATCCAGTTCATGCATTCTATGGACATTTTGCACAATTAATGTACACTATGTTGTAGAATTTGGCCTTAACAGGTCAGTTTATTGTTGTAACTGTTATTAAGATCTTTTCTATGACAATAAAACGAAGTGAAAAAAAAAATTTACACACAGTAAAAAAAAAAAAAAAATATCCAAACCGTTGAGCCCCCCTGGGGTGATAGCACTATGGTGGCATCAGCAGCTGACGTTGAAGGGCATGTTGGCTGGCTGTACATAGGTGGCGATACATGCCGCCGGACACTGCCACTAGCTGTTTCTGACAAGCTCCCCCTGCTTCTTTCAGCAACTCGTTTCCTCCTACTCCTATCTGACTCCCCCTCTGAACTGTTCCCCTGTTCATCCCCTCTATTGGGAATATACGTGGGATCCATATCGTCATAATCATCCTGCCCTGCTTCGCTTGCCTCACCGTTCCAAAACTGCACCAACAGCAGGTGCTTCATCTTCACACGTTACTTCCATAGTGTCGCCGCCTAACCACTTATGAGGTGGTGTAACTTGCTTAACGCCTTCATCTGGTTGTAACAATGTCTGTGAATCTGTTAATTCCCCACCAATTAACTCCGGCGAAGTGTCAAATGTAACGGATGTGGTGCTTGTAGTAGCTCTGGTGGCTGCGGAAAATGAGGTGTTCTGTGTTATAGTCAACCACGTCCTGACAATCTTGGGAGTCGATGGGACATGCCTTCTTGTACTTTACTTTGTACTGTACTATGGTCAAGGGCCGCACAAAATCACATCAACACGACCTCGCACAGACCTGCCGGGTGGCCTTTATCTGGGTCTGCCTCTACCTCTTCCTCTACCTGTTTTGTTCGTTTTGTCCATATCGGGGGGGGGGGGGGGGGATGAAGTGAAAGGTATGCACAAACTTGACTAAACAATGTGCAGTCACACAGGTGCAGTTAACAGGTATGCACGGAGTGGTATATCATACTGCGTGCACTCACGTAGGTAGGTGGGTGCACTGAACACAACAGGTAGGTATATGCAGTGATGTGGGTGCACTGTGAACAACAGGTAGGTATAGGCAGTGATGGGTATTACAATGTGTATCAGTCACACACACAGGTAGCGGACAGGCACAATGACACTGCGTGTGCTCAACTCACGTAATTATTATTGCAGTATTTGTATAGCGCCTTTCTCCTGTCGGACTCAAAGCACTTGGTAGGTACGTAGGTAGGTGGGTGCACTGTGAACAACAGGTAGGTATATGCAGTACTGGGTATTACAATGTGCACCTGTCACACAGACAGGTAGCGGACAGGCACAGTGACACTGTGTGCGCTCAGCTCACGTAGGTAGGTGGGTGCACTGTGAACAGGTACTAGGTATATGCAGTACTAGGGTTTACAATGTGCAGCTGCCTGTCGCGTGCGTGCACACACACACACAGGTAGTCCCTGAATGTGCTGGGCCTGGCAGTGGCACACTCACAGTATGAATTATCAAGGCTGTCTATGCAACACAAGTGTCAGTGGGACACACAGGAAAAAAAATAGATCACAAGAACAAGATTAGCTCTCAAAAGAGTTGTTGTGGGGTGCTATTTTAGCAATAAGAATCAGCAAGGAGCAAGCTAACAAGCCTACAAGAGCCTAACTAATCTTTCCCTATGATAGTCTGCAGCAGCAGCTGTCCCTTCTCTATTTACTGCAGGCACACAAGTGAGTGTAATGGCCGGCGGTGCCTGCCTTTTATAAGGGGGGAGTGGCTCCAGGAGGGAGTGTGGCCTGATTGGCTACAAGGTGCCTGCTGACTGTGATGTAGAGGGTCAAAGTTGACCCTAATGGTGCATTATGGGGGCGAACTGAACTTCCGGAAAAGTTTGCGGTTCTCCGCGACCGCGAACTACCGGAAGTTCGCCGGGAACCGTTCGGGCCATCTCTACTTTTTATAACCCATAGAATTATATTTGATTTTGTGCACAAGTAGTATTATTCATTTGGAAATTATAAGTTCCCAAAGTTCAGTTTATTTACTTTGAAAGCTGCTGGTGCATTTTATTCATAACTGTTGTATTTCTATTGCAAATGCACCCAATAATGATTTCTGAGGAGTGTTTCAGTTCAGGACTCATTAGCAGAAGTTTCTGCACAGTCAGAGACTGTTTACTTACTTGTATCAAATGAGGAATGTAAACACAAGATAAGGTTATCACCAGATCGGATGTGTCTGCCCCTGCAGGAGAAAAAGTCAGTCTTGTGATTTAACCCTTTGTATGCCATTTTTTTACTAAAAAAAAAAAAAAAGTATATTATATGCTGTAAATAACCTTTTAGAGCAAAGAAGAAATGCTGGGTTTCATTTCATTTTAAAGGACATCTGAAATGATAATAATATGGGGTTGCCATATTTATTTCCTTTTAAACAATACCATTTGACTGGCAGCGTTGCTGATATATTTGAATGCACTATTGTCTGAATTGTCTGAAACTCATCAGAAACAACCGTGCAGCTAATCTCATCAGATCTGATAATGTCACTCACACCTGATCTGATGCATGCTTCTTTAGGGTTTCTGGCTAAAGCGTAGTACACACCATGTAATTTCCTATCAGATGGGTCAAATAGATAATTTCCAACAGGGCCGACCTAATTTCCGATCAGAAGAATGATCGGAAATCCATTCGAATCTGTCGGAAATGATCTATCCACTAATCTTTCTGATGGGAAATTGCATGGTGTGTACCAGGCATTAACCCTCCTGGCGGTCAAATGAATTCCGCCAGGAGGCAGCGCAGCAGTTTTTTGTTTTTATTTTAAATCATGTAGCGAGCCCAGGGCTTCGGCGATCTCCAATCAGGAAATCCCGTTCAAAGAACGGGATTTCCTGGAGGGCTTCCCCCGTCGCCATGGCAACGGGGCGGGATGACGTCAGCGACGTCGTGACGTCATTGGGAGTCCCGATCCACCCCTCAGCGCTGCCTGGCACTGATTGGCCAGGCAGCGCACGGGGTCTGGGGGGGGGGGGGTGCTCGGCGCGGCGATCGGTGTGCTGACGCAGCTAGCAAAGTGCAAAAAAAAAAAAAAAAAAAAAATGAAACAAATCGGCCCAGCAGGGCCTGAGAAAACCTCCTGCGCGTCTTACCCCGAACTAAGTTCGGGGTTACCGCCAGGAAGGTTAAGGTATTAGAGGCTGAAGATCAACAGGATGGCCAGGCAGATGGTATTGCTTAAAAGGAAATATAGCACCCTCTATATCCCTCTCGCTTCAGTTGCCCTTTAAATATCTGTACGCAAGTTGTTCAGTTTAAAACCATAGCTCAGACCCAGTCATTTTAAAGTAAACCTGAAGGGAAAATAAACTGAGATAGCTTCTCGACCTCTAATTATTTGTGAGAGTTACCTGCAGTCAGTCTTGTTGTAGAGCCTCTGATTCTTAAAGGGAACCTAAAGTAAGAGGTATATCGAGGCTGCCCTATTTATTTCCTTTTAACCACTTAATGACAATGTAGCATATTAAAACGTCATGTTAGAGCCTGTTAACGGCAACAGGACGGTTTAATATGTTATTTGTTCCCGTCGCTGCTCCACACATGTGCATGCCGCTGCCGTTTCACGTGGGATTCCATGTTCAGTGATTGGGGAAGAGGGCCGAGCACGGTCCTCTACCCAACTACAGTGCCTGGAATGGCGATCAGCGGCCACGTCCATTCATAAAATAGGAAACAGTCAGTGTAGTTAAAGGAAACCAGAAGTGACATGTGACATGATACATATGTGTATGTACAGTACCTCTCACACAAATAACTATGCTGTGTTCCTTTTTTTTTCTTTCTCTCCTTGAAAGCGTTTAATATCAGGTATGTAAATGACTGACTCAGTCCTAACTCAGACAGGAAGTGACTACAGTGTGACCCTCACTGATAAGAAATTCCCCTTTTTATCTCTTTCCTGCTCTCAGAAGCCATTTTCTGCTAGGAAAGTGTTTTATAGTTGGAATTTCTTATCAGTGAGGGTCACACTGTAGTCACTTCCTGTCTGAGTCAGGACTGAGTCAGCCACTTACATACCTGATATTTAACTCTATCAGACAGAGAAATAAAAAAAGGAACACAGCATAGTTATTAGTGTGCTAGGCACTGTACATACACATGTCTATCTCATGATGTCACATGTATCCTTTAAATGTAAAAAAAAAACTAAAAAAAAACTTCCTCTAATGGGAGAGTGTTCACTAGCGCCATCTTGTGGCCAAAAAATAAAAATACATGTACAGGCACATGCATGCATAACTTACCCCCCCCCCCCCCCCCCCCCCCCCACAAAAATCAGTTTAAAAAAAAAACTACAATGTAATTGTGGACCAAACAAAAACAAACAAAACGCCTATATTTCAAAATAATATATTGTCACCATACATTGTGATAGGGACAAAATTTGAACGGTTTAATAATCGGGACAACTGGGCAAATAAAATGTCGGTTTTATCCACAGGAGAACGTTTAATTTAAAAACTATTATGGCCAAAAGCTGAGAAATAATGCTTTTTTTTCCCATTATTTTCTTATTTTTCCCATTAAAACCCATTTAGAATACAAAAATTTTTTTAGCAAAATTGTACTACCCACAGAAAGCCTAATTGGTGGCGGAAAAAATGAGGTATAGATCCATTTCTTGTGATAAGTAATAATAAAGTTTATTAGGGAATAAAAGAGAGGAGCACTGACGGGTGAAAATTGCTCTGGTCCGTTAGGGTAAAAACCCTTGGGGGTGAACTGGTTAAACCATACCGATTGTAGCTGCAACGTGAACTTTTTCTATACGAGAAAAAGTGATTTTAAAAAAAAATGTGCAAAAAAAATTACTTTTTACAATAAGAAAAATTTAAAAGCATTGTATGCTTCCTGAACTAACATGGAAGTTCATGCATAACTAATGCAGCTGTCAGTGCGTGGTAATTTGAATTAGCAGGTGCATGCTACACACGGCCCTTTCTATGTAGCGTGCGCTCTAAAGTTATACAAGCTAAACCTAATCCTGATAGTTCACTAGCTTGCCCACGCTAATGGACTTTCGCAGTTGCGCTACAAGCTATTGTGACAATTAGGTTTATCTTGCATAAGTTTAAAGCACACGCTATGCAGGAAGGACCGTGTGTAGCGTGTGCACACTAATTTTATCTTGTGGTTCTTCAAATTAACTCGCGCTGACAGCTGCGTTCGTTATAATGAATCAACCTCATGATGAGAGCCGTTTATGTACAGAGTTCTAATCTTACTTAGAATTTGCCTATGTTCCTTTTTTTCCCCATTTTTTTTTTTTCATTTTGGACAACATCAGTTGCCTGGCCCTGGCAGTCCTGACAATCCTTAGCCTGTACTACTTTTAGCTGTAGACCATTGTGTGTTTCTTACAAAATCTGACAAGATTAGCCACATACTTGTTTCAGATGTGTGATTCAGTCACTACTACAGCCAAAGAGATCAGCAAGACTGCCTGGCAACTATTATTGTTTAATAAGAAAGAAGCATGGCAGCCTCCATATACCTCTCACTTCAGGTTCCCGTTAATGTCACTTATTCAGCAGTCTAATCCACCATTAGCCATCTGCACTAATGGAATACCATTGCCTTTTGAAACTAAAATCCGAAAATGTCTTATTGTAAGTCTAAACTTCATGGTCATGTGACTGCTCCACTTCTCTCCAGTGCTGTACCTAGGGCTTAGGAGACAAGATACCACGCAGCCTTATAGGGACCCTGAGCGACTGGATATGCATTTAAGCATACCCATGTATAATTGGTAATGCAAACTCACCCTGCCTCTTGTTAGTCTCCGTCTCCCGGTTTGCCCATTCTAAATTACATTGCTGCGGCGACTCTGATGAAAGTCGCGCTGTGACCTTTAGGAAGCCTGCAGGTCCTCTCTGCGCATGTGCAGGCTTCCCGGCTTCTTCCTTCTCTGTTCCCTTCTGCCGTGCATCATATTGCTGTGCACGTATAACGTGCGGCAGAGGGGAGGGGGACAGAGGTGGAAGAAGCATGCGCAGATAGGACCCGCAGGCTTCCTGTTCCGAGGTCACAGCGCGACTTTTGAAAGGGTCGCCACTGTAATGTATTTTAGAATGGGCAAACCGTGAGGTGGAGACTTTAACAAATAACAGGGTGAGTGTATTGGCATTACCAGTTATACGTGGGTATGCTTAAATGCATACCCAGTGCCTCTGCTCAGGGTGCCTTTATGCAGTGGTGTATTTTAAGACGAGGAGGGGAACAGTAGAGCTGTCATGTAAATGCAGTTTAGGTATAAAAGTGCAGTTTAGGTATAAAAATGTGTGGAATTTACTACTTTCAAGAGACTGGTTTTCTTTTCTTACATAAAGTACTGGGCGTGGACTTTGTGAATTTGTATAGATAGCTTTAGCGCATGTTAGAGATTTAACTACAAATTAACAAAGATATTTGAATTTATAGCTATATTACTGCTGAAATTCTCATTTTTGAGACACGTTTTGTGCTTCCTCCCCCCCCCCCCCCTTCTCCCTAAAACAGGATACTGTGGAACGTGTTGATGCCACACAGCTCAGTGTCGAAGAATTTATTGAACGATATGAGAAGCCTTATAAGCCAGTAGTGATTGTCAATGCTCAGCTTGGTTGGCCAGCTCAGGAGAAATGGACACTAGAAAGGCTGAAACGCAAGTACCGCAACCAGAAGTTCAAATGTGGGGAAGACAATGATGGATATTCTGTGAAGATGAAGATGAAGTATTACATTGAGTATATGGAGGGCACTCGTGATGACAGCCCACTGTACATCTTTGACAGCAGTTATGGAGAACATCCCAAAAGAAAGAAACTGCTTGAGGATTATGAAGTGCCACAGTATTTTAGGGATGACCTATTTCAGTACGCGGGTGAGAAGCGTAGGCCGCCATACAGGTATGGAGACTCTTACATTTCTCCATCCTCTAGTACAAGTAGTCTAATGCCTTTACAGCTTTTAGATCTGCCATAGGTAATTTATCCACTTCACCTCAAAGGGTTTTTCCTTAAAAAAAAAAAAAACAAAGCAATTTTCACCTTGCCAGTGCTCCTTCTATTCATTCACCTATAACTTTATTACTACCGTACTTATCACAACAAAGCTACTTTTTTTTGCTAAGAATTATTTTATTCTAGCCTTGCTTACTGCCACTATACTCCCATACTTGACTTGTTATATACATACTGTCTATCCTTGTATTTTTGTTTGCGTTTGTTAAGCAACTGCCAAGACAAATTCCTTTTACGTGCAAACTTGGCAAAGTATATTGATTCTGATTAACGAGAATCATAAGAGAAAAATAGAAAAAAAATTATTATTTCTCAGTTTTCAGCCATTACAGTTTTTTAAAATAATACATGCTACCAATATTAAAACCCACACATTTTATTTGCCCATTTGTCATGGTTATTGCAACATTAAAAATTTTTCCCTAGTACAATGAATGGCACCAATATTTGGAAATAAAGGTACATTTTTTTCAGTTTTGCTTCCATCCCTAATTACAGGCCCATAATTTATAAAATAACAGTAATACTCTTTAAATAAATATTAAAAAAGTTTAGCCCCTAAGGTAACTATGTATTTTTTTTATTTGTTAATTTTTTTTTTCTCAAACATTTTTTTGGTAGCTAATGGGGAGTGTGGGAGGTCAGGGGTAAATTTTAAATGTAAAAATAAGGGGGAAAAATGTTTTTATTGAAAAAAAAGTAGATGGAGTTTTACTTTTTGGCCACAAGATGTCCTCGCTCACTTTCTCATGCTAATATTAGCAAGCATAGAGTAAGTGATGTGTGGACGGGTTTTGTGAATGGCGGAGCCGCCTAAATAGACGGCTGCGGTCATTCACACGGGAACTTAGATCAATGAATGGGAACTGTGTATCCCATTCATTGATCTAGTGGCTACAGACTGGCGGGGGTGAGCAAGAACGCTTGGTGGGGAGGGACGTAGTAGCTACGTCCCTGCACAGAGTTGTGGCATTTTGCAGGGACGTAGTTACTTGTCCCGGCAGAGTGGTTAAAATTGCAGATGACTAGTTTGCATTTTTCTCCTAATTAATAGAGCTGTCATTAAAATTTCCTGCTGGCTCCTGGAATGCACAGACTATCTTCTGAATTTCACATTCACTTTCCGCCCAAAAGATAGCAAATATTTTTATGATTCAGCTCTATAATTTTTAATTTAGCATATACTGTATGTAAACATACCAATAAACATTAGAAATGATTACATTATCCTACAGGAGAAATCAATATAAAGCATGCAAGTTGTGTGTTTGGTTGTGATCATGGAAATCTGGTTACTATTTTAACCTACATAAGAAGTGAAGGTGACACGATTAATTTTTAGTTGAGTAACCATAATGTTGTATCTTTGTCTGGAACAAGTATACATACATTATTAGGGAAGTCTGCTCTATATATTTTATTTATTTATTGTATTTATAAAGTGCCAACATATTACGCAGCGCTGGACATAAGTTTAGGTTACAGACAATATTTAGGGGTGACATACAGCAATATGACAATACAGGAATACAAGAAAAACCAGATCACGCAGCACAGTATGAGTACAAGGTAATGCTTAGTCAGTCACTGGATGGGAGCATGGAGATTAGGCAAGTTGAGTTCACTCAAATGCATAGCATGGGTGCAAAGTAATGGAGGTGCATGAGGAGGAGGACCCTGCCCAAAGGCTTACAATCTAGAGGGAGAGGTAGGGACACGAAAGGTAGGGGACCAGAGTTCAGCTGCGGGTTTAGGACACTTGTGAGGGGTGGTAGGCCAGAGTGAAAAGATTTTGAAGGAGGGGGCTGCCCTTATGGGTGGAGGTAGGGAGTTCCATAGTGTTGGAGCAGCTCTTGAGAAGTCCTGGAGGCGTGCATGGGACTGGATGATGCAGGGGGTGGGCAGGTCAAGTTCATTCAAGGAGCAGAGTGAGCAGCTAGGTGTGTTCCTCTGAGTAAGATCGGAAATGTAGGTTGGACAGGTTTTGTGGACAGATTTGTAGGTCAGACACAGTACCTTGACTCTTGATTCTGGACTGGATAGGAAGCCAGTGGAGGGATTCACGGAGGGGAGCCGCCGTGGTGGAGCGATGGGAGAAGTGGATAATTTGTGATGGACTGGAGCATTGCTATTCGGGTCATAGGGAGACCAGACAGAAGGGCATTGCCGTAGTCAAGGGGGGAAATTATGAGGGCCTGGATGAGAAGTTTGGTGGTGGCAGAGGTCAGGAAAGGGCGGATCTTTGTGAGGTTTTGGATGTGGGGAGTGAAGGAGAGTGCGGAGTCTAGGGTGACACCCAGACAGCGGGCTTGAGAGGTAGGGCGAATGGTAGTGTGGTTAACCGTGACATGCACATCTGGGAGGTTAAAGGATGGCCGGAGTGGGAAGATCATAAATTCTGTTTTGTCTATATTTAGTTTCAGGAACCTAGCGGACATCCAGGAGGAGATGGCTGACATCCAGGAGGAGACCTTGTCCATGGTAGTGGGGGGTATGTCAGGGGTAAAGAGGTAGATCTGGGTGTCAGCATACAGATGATAGTTAAAACCCATGGAGGAGATAACCTTGCCAGAGGAGGATGTGTATAGGGAGAACAGTAGGGGGACAAGGACCGAGCCTTGGGGGACTCCCACCGAGAGGTGGTTGGGGGTGGATGAGGACTCATTGAAGGAGGTTATGAAAGAGCAGTTAGAGAGGTAGGATGAAAGCCAGGTCAGGGTGAGGTCGTGAATGCCCATAGACTGGAGGCGTAAGGGATGATCTACTGTGTCAAAAGCTGCTGAAAGGTCAAGTAGGAGGAGAATGAAGTATTTACCTTCAGCTTTAGCTAAGGCAAGGTCATGGACCACTTTGGTGCGAGCTGTTTCGCTTGAGTGGGCAGGCCGAAATCCAGATTGCAGTGGGTCTATCAGTGAGTTGGCATTGAGGTACTGGGTCAGGCATTTGTGAACCAGACGCTCAAGGAGTTTTGAGGCAAAGGGGAGGAGGGAGATAGGGCGGTAGTTGGAGGGTAGTGAGGGGTCGAGGGAGGGTTTCTTGAGCAGGGGTAGTACAGTGGCCTGCTTGAAGTCAGGGGAAAAGGTGCCTGAGGATAGTGAGAGGTTAAACTGGGTAGTGAGGACTGGGGTCAAATCCGTGAAGTGAGGCTGGAGTAAATCAGAAGGAATGAGGTCAAGGGGGTAGGGAGTGGTATGGGAAGTCTGCAGTAAGTGGTTGACTTCCTCAGTGGTAGTAGGAGTAAAGGAGGTGAGGGGGGGATAGGGTGGAGGAGGAGGAGCTGGTTGGGAGGGGGTGGGAGTTGAAGATTGGATATTTCCTGACGGATGGAGACAATTTTGTTGGAGTGGGTGGCTAAATCTGTGGCAGAGAGGGAGGAAACGAAGGGTTGGGGACTGGGTTTAAGCAGGGAGTTGAAAGTGGCAAGAAGACACTGGGGGTTGGAAGCTTGTACTCCGATGAGCTTGGTAAAGTATTCTTGCTTTGCATCAGCAAGGGCAGTGTGGAACTGCAGCTGGTTAGGCTTGTACTGTAGGAAATCCTGGTTAAGTTGAGTTTTCCTCCATTTCCGTTCAGTGGCGCGTATTGCCCTCTGGAAGTTGCGAGTATAAGTAGTGCGCCAAGGCTGGGGGTTAGGGGGGAGGTTGCGGCGGAATATTATAAGTGTTCCTATTTTACCGATTTTGAAAAGTCTTTTCTATTTTTCACTGTGGACTGGTGTATTTGAAGGAAAATTCCACAGTGTCAATTTAGCAGATGTTAAACAAGAATAAGATTTCTAATGTATACCTAATTTTTTTCAGAGGTTATCAGCAGACAAACATCAGCACTTTTTTAGATTCTGTTTAGTCTGCATTCTGTCCAGAAATAAAGCTACATACATACACACTATTTTCATTAGGTCTCACATGATGAAGGTTGGAGATTACTACTCCTACCTGAAAGGGACAGGAAACACAGTAAGGCTTTAAAAGCACACTATAGCATGAAGACATCGGTATTTTTATTGTACCTGTTGCAATAGGATGCAGTAAGGCCTGCTTCAGCCTCGTCTATGGGTTTGAGGGTAGGTGGCAGGCTGCTTTCCGTCTGACCGGGTGAAATCTCTGGGTATGGATTCCAGTGCGGTTCATCCGCCAGATGTGGCAGTTCTTTCTGGGTCCCCAGTACTCAAGGCTGGTAGGCTCTGCCGGGACCCATGTTGCGCCACTATGGACTCCTTTCAGCCGCATGGTTTGGCGTTCTTGCCTTCCAGGCTGGTGAGGGTTCATTTTCGCTGGAAGTCGGCTGACTTCTGCAGCTTCCAGCTATGCACTGGAGTGCATGTTCAGCTGCGGACGCTACTGCTGGGGGAGTACAGGAGCATTGTTGCGCCCTCTGGAGCAGCAAAGGAGAGGCCTCACTTCCGTCAGGTGTAATGAGGAAGTACCTAGCGGACCAAAGGACACTCTCCATTCGCTTAAAGGAAGCTGGGGCACGTGGAGGCTGGGGAACTATTTAACCTTCTTGGCAGTAAGCCCGAGCTGAGCTCAGGCTATGCCGCGCAGGAAGATATCTCAGCCCCTGGTGGGGCGATTTCCTCCATTCAAAATGCTGTACGCGCAGCTAGCTCTGCGGCGATCGCCCATACGCAGCGGCGCAAGAGGGCCCCCGCCAGAGCCCTGCGCTGCCCGGACCAATGAGTTCCGGGCAGCGTTATGGGCTGGATCGGAGGTGTCTGACGTCCATGACGTCATTCCAATCGTCGCCATGGCGACAGGAGAAGCCAAACAGGGGAGCGCGTTATATACGCGTTCCCCTGTTTGCTATTGATGCCGGCGACGATCGCACTAGAGGGACACATGCGCCCTCTAGTGGTGTTTCATGTAGCTACCACTCTGGTAGCTTTACATGAAACACAAAAAAAAAAAAAATTAAAAAAAAAAGGATTTTTGCCACTCAGTCCCTGGTAGCCATGACTGTTGGGATACTTAGACTTATGTCTTGTATGTTTTGTTGCAGGATGCAAAGAAGTCTTCTTACACCTCTAAACCTAAATTGAGGGCTTGTGACGTTTTGCAAGAAATTATTGGTCTTTTCTTATCTAAAGTGTACCCGAGCCAAAGCGCAGGTACAATATTATATACTACCTAAATAGAGGGAAGCCTGAGAAGCCTGTTGAGGCTTCCTTTTGTATTCTTATGTCCCCCGTTGCTGAGCACGCCACCCCCCTCCCCGGAAGATTAGCAAACAAGCACTGTCACTAATCACATCGGGGCCACGCAACTCTTCTCTTTGTATGGTGGCTGTACAGTAGCCGCACAGTAAGCCGGAACGTCGGGCTCCGTGCTACTGCCTATGCATGGCCGTGCTCGTGTGTCTATGGCGCGGCCACGCTGCAAGACAGGAAGGAGCGCAGTGTCGATCTGGAGGAGAGCCCCGCTTAGTAATGGGATACATCTGAGTAGCAAGGGAAGCCTCAATAGGATCCTAAGGTTTTGAGTACAGTATAATCTCATAAATAAAAACTTGAATATAGGAAACATTTTGATATAGTAAACTAGCTCTCCAGGTCCCGGCCAATCTCCATTATAAGTTTATGGGAGCAATGCCTGGTATAGTAAACTGATATCATAAACTTTCTGTTACAGTAAACATGACGCTGGCTCTGGATGTAGTAAACAGTGGGCGGTGCATGCATCATATGTCAGTGTGAAACCCATGTTTAACTGCTTTCTTCAGGCGGGTGGCAGATGAATTTATGCCTGATAACATTTGTAAGACAAGAAGAATGGCATCGGCGCTCAATATACAGTACTGTACAAAAAAGCAGCCTTGGGAAAATGAGGAATAATGTGAAATTAAACAAGAGGATGCAGTGTTACCACTTCCACTTTGCAATCACTGATAAAAGTATCGTCACAAGCCTCCCACGAGATAGTACGCACTCCCAGGTGTCTCTTCCCTTGTTAGCGGTGACGCTCCTGGTAGCATGTGGAGCACAGTACATGCTACTGTCTCTTGTAATGCAGATCAGAGCAGGCCTACTTGCTGCAAAACTGAGTGGAGAGTAGAGTGCCAAGTCCAGCCTGCAGAGGTATCAGAGCCACTCGCATTATAGATGTGAGTGACTTATTATGATTGGCTGTATTTTGAAGAGAGGCTTCATGATTGGCTCAAGTGGGAGCAGAAAGATTTTTGCAGGACATGTGCTGAAAGTCCCAAAAATGAAGGTATCGGAGCCATTCTGCCTCTGTTCAGTGACAGCTGCAATGTGATTTGTCCAGCTTGGCTATGCAACCCTAAGGTATAATTAACCTTGTAGTCCATATAATGTGCAAGTGCTAGTACTGACTGTATCTCCAATGGGAGGACAGAGTTGCTCCTTTGCAGCAGATAATGGGCCACGCATACTGGGCTATTTCTGATCTAGCAAACTTCTGATCTAGTAAACCACCTGGTCCCCTGGAGTTTACTATATTGAGATTATACTGTATCTGATTTTGATCCTGGGCTTCGGCTCAGGATCGCTGTAAAGCCTCTTTGTCACGCTTGTACTAAGATTGTTTTTGAAGGGGAATCCTCTTTAAAGTAAATGATTGTTTCATGAGGAAATGAAAGACACCTTTAAGAATTTAAAGAATGCTTTAACTCCTCAAAGCATTCCTGGTAGTCCTGCTGTAGTGGAACAGTTGGTTCTGGCAGTCATTAAAGAGGTTCAATAACAGGCTAGGCCAAATTTAGAATCTTCTTCTTCTGAAGGGGAAGAGGCTGGGGGTGGTAACATCTGCCCAGGAGGAGGATACTTTAAAAAGTGGAAAGGAAAATTCTGATTATGACCCAAACGAACAGATGACCTATTGCTGTATATACGTGGAGCATTAGATATGTATGTTGATTATACCTAAATCTTCAACAGTGGAGGATGAGATATATAAGGAACACCAGGAGGTTGCTGGCCCTTCCTTTCCTATCCACAATTCCATATTGGAGCTTATCTCTCATGAATGGAAGGAGCTGTATGAGAAACTTTAACCCCTCATCCTCCAGGATGGCTGAATACTAGAGAGGAAGCCTGCTCCACCCCCAGAGGAAACTCATCACAATTAAATTAATTAGCCCCTATTTAACCTTCCCCCAAACCAGCCTCCTCAGTTTTGTGTTTCCCACCTGAAGGAAGCAACACGTCACGAGGCAGGGTATACATGTTTGGTTCCTGTCTCATCTTTTTCTTATGAGCCTTCTCCGCTGGATTTGCTGGGGGACTGCGTGGTAGAGCTCTCCCTGCTCACGGAGGTTTGCAGAAGGCTCCTGCATCCGGGTGGCATTTAGCAGCTCCAACGGTGGTCTCAGCCTGCTAGTACTGGAGGATCCCCTGCTCCATTGTCGTCTCTGCGCGTCTAGTGCGCAGGAGCAAGTTCCTGTTCTCGGATTGGAGCAGGGCGGGAGGCAGTGGAGAAGGCGGACTTCCGGGCAACTGAAAGCGGAAGTTGGTGGTGTCTGAGCGCCATTTCGTTCCTAGCTGCCAGATTGCTCGGTGGATGGCATGGAGCAGTTAAAGGCCTTCCCCACTGAACCCAGCAAGCCCACTGCGGCTCCCTCAGATTCTGTAGGACAAGTGAGCAGAGTGGACAGATGTAAGGCTGGTTGTAATACATTGATCAAAGACAATTAATTTTGGTCTCACGTGTAATATAAACATACAAATACTTTATTTTATCAAAAAGGAAAAGGATAAAACAGACATAAAATCAAAGGAAGGGATGTTGTGGAGTCAAAAAATGGCAATATTCATGGCCGGCCATACAATCATGACATAACCACACCCTGAAGAAACGCCCACGGTGTGAAACGCGTCGGTGGGCGGAGTCAAAGTCACGTCTGGCCGTCCTGACGTTCCCTCACATGGGACTACCCTACCCAGGAGCATTTTGCTGACAGCAGAGCGAGCGTTCCATTTGGAGGAGCGTGGAGATTGTTACCACAGCTGAGCTGGGACGCCAGCCAGCCCTAATCCCACAATATGCCTGCTGACAGCTTCCACTATATGGCGACCTAGCGGAGGAGGGGGGCCCCCAATGACAAAAAAACACCCATCTACTCAACCTATGAGCATTCGAACAGCGCTGTGGAACTTTGTATCCAGACTGGTGAGATCCATCCTGTATTGTCTTGACATGCATGCTTATGCACCGCTTACTGCCATTTGCTAAAAGCTAAATTGATGAGAACTCTCTCTCCATGCATGGCTGTGTGCTGATTTGAAGCTTGCTGGAGCTACATTAACAAGAATGATCGCGCCTTGCATGTCTCTATATGATGAATGCGATTTATTATTACCATCTATTGTGACCTTTGCTTCGTGAACTTTAGTATGGACACTAGTTAAAGCACCTGGATTTACACATGAAGATATATGGAATTGCTTTATGCTGCACTCCTTTTAGTCTAATTACCTCAGCGCTGAGTTCCCTAGGTTAGAGAGAGGGGTTTGGTATGCTTGGAGTGAGTGATATGTCATGATTGTATGGCCGGCCATGAATATTGCCATTTTTTGACTCCGCAACATCCCTTCCTTTGATTTTATGTCTGTTTTATCCCTTTCCCTTTTGATAAAATAAAGTATTTGTATGTTTCTATTACACGTGAGACCAAAATTCATTGTCTTTGATCAAGTTACCATTAACTGGTTGTGTTAGTGGCAGATTGATAGAGTTGCATTTTTCACATTGGAGCCGGAGGTCTTATTATTAGGCCCCATATCCATGGCTATTTAATCTATCTCTGCATAGATCCTCGATTGCCTTTTTGGTTGTAATACATTGCTTAATACAGACTGTCCACGTGTGACTTTTCAAAAAGTTTGCTGGGCAATGTTATGCAATTAGCCTAATCTCTGCATACTTTAGTTAGTTTAGATCACAGGCTAATGCAGGTATTTGGTTGTGTGTTACAGGGTTCTCCTGCTAAATCAGATCACCCTGTAAAGGCTGTTGACAAGTCCTGGCACAGCAAACAATGTGATACAAAATTAGCAGAAAACGGGACTAGTTCACGCTGTCAGAATTGTTTAAAACCACCCTCTGCCCCTCGAACGCCATGATGAATGTTATAAAGAATTTACATCCACATATCAAAAGTTTAGATCTGTTATGTCTTCTCCAGCACAGGGGAGTGTTCCCCAACTACCTCCAGTACCATTACTGCCTGCTCCAGTGCTCCTGCCCCTATTTTGCAGCCACTTCCACCCACACCTCCACCTCCTATGGTGGGACATGCTGTGGTCACTCACGATCCACAGCCAGTTACACAAGTACAAGTATTAGCAGTATCTTCTTCTGCTGACTACTCTTTAGAAGAGGGGGAAGATGGTGGTAAATCGGGCTCAGGTGCAGACGATACCTCTCAGAAACCGGATATGTATTTGTTTAATGCTAAAGAAACTTCAGAATTGCTCAAAGCAGTCTATGAAGCAGAACAGCTGAGCCAGTCGTACCATCATCAGTTCGGGATGACATCTATTTGGGGTTAGAGGGTAGAACCTTTCCTGTTCAACCAGCCATTCGAAAAATGATGTCCCCATGGTGGGATCCGGGAAAAAAGGTTGTATATTCCAAGATCCTTCAAATTCAGGATTCCCTTTAACCACTAGCCGACTGCGTCACACCAATGGGTGTGGCCGCGGCGGCAACCCCAGGACTGCCTGCCGGCGTAAGGTCCTGGAGCAGTGCTTTGTGGGCGATCACGCACAGCGCCCAGCATGCTGTGCGGCCCCCCCTCCGTCACCAGCCCGCTGGCCAATTAACAGTGCCGGCGGGTTGTATTGAAATGATCTGCCCAATAGAATAAGTATAATGCGTGTTGTTTAGTAAACCTGTATTATACTGGCTGCCTCCTCCTCTGGTGGTCTCTTCTGCGTCGATCGGCCACCAGAGAGAACAGGCAGCCCCTGTAAGTAAAACGGCACACATTTGCACCACATATAGGCACATCTGACCCCCTGATCGCTCTTAGACCCCCCCTCTGATCACCTCCAGTGCCATTGTTTACACCTGATCTCCCCCACCCCAATACCCACTGTCACCACCTGTCACTTTCACCCATCCAATGAGGCCCTAATCGGTCACTTGTGGGCTACTGATCACCCCCACCCTTCAGACCCCCCTCTGACCCCCTCCCCTGCTATTGTTTACCTCTGATCTCCCCTGTGTAAGGCCTGTAAACAGCCTTCTTTTCATCCCCTGATCACCAACTGTCACCACCTGTCACTCTCACCCATCAGATCAGGCCCTAATCATCCCTCTGCCAGCTCCTGATCACCCCCCTACTATTGTTTACCTGTGATCTCCCCTCTGTAAGGACTATAAACAGCCTTTTATCACCCCCTGATAGCCTCCTGCCAGCTTCCTGTGACTGTCACCCATCTGATCAGGCCCTAATCAGCCCCCTGCGGGCTCCTGATCCCCCCTCCCTGTATTAAGTTAGGCCAGTTAGTTAGCTAGGCCCCTTTGTTAGGTAGTTAGTGTCAGTTAGCGCCCAGCCCACCACACTGCTGTCAATAATTAGTCGCTGATTAGTGTCATCACTGTCGCTAAGTGATCAGTACTGATTGCAGTCAGATCTATACAAGTACGTGAGGGTCACCTTAGTGTAGGCTCCACTAAAAAACGCAGCGTTTGTCCGATCAGGCCTGATCGTTCGGCCGCACTTGCATTCAGCCCATCCCACCGCAGTGACAAAAAAATTTTCTCTGATCACTGCAAAAACAAAACAAAATACAATAGCTGTGGTGCTCTAAAGATCAGTTTTGATTATTTTTTTTATCAAAACTGAGCGATTGCAGCTTTTTACTTCACAAGCACTCCTTTTTGCTAGGTAGGTGTGCTCTCTTTCCTGCGTAGTATCAGAGGAATACCCTCTAAATTCAGCAGCCCAAAATGGCAAGAGAGGGGTATTCCCTGGAAGAGGCCTACAGGATTCTGGCCCAGTGGAATGAGTGATTGGGATTTCTCAGCAGTGGCTCTCTGACCGATGGCGACGAGGTTGGGGTCCCTGCTAGCGCCAGGCTTACCCGGCCCCATGTCATTGGACCGCAGGTAGTGCAGGATCAACTTCGAGCAGCAGAGTGGTACTAGCGCTGATGTAGGATTTCATGGTGAGTCA
>NC_090657.1:125817546-125825046 GCF_040937935.1 Hyperolius riggenbachi | reverse complement strand
TGTTGTCAATGAGTACTCCTAAGTCCTTCTCCAAGTTTGATGTCCCCAACTGAATCCCATTTATTTTGTATGGTGCTAGACCATTAGTACGTCCAAAATGCATGACCTTACATTTGTCAACATTGAATTTCATCTGCCATGTATGTGCCCATATAGCCATCCTATCCAGATCCTGTTGCAATATGACACTATATCTTCCTGAGAGTTGATGATTCTGCACAATTTTGTATCATCTGCAAAAATAGCAACATTGCTCACTACTGCATCTACTAGGTCATTAATAAATAAATTGAAGAGCACTGGACCCAGAACAGACCCCTGTGGGACCCCACTGCTAACAGTCTCCCATTTTGAGTACGATCCATTGACCACAACTCTTTGTTTTCTGTCCATTAGCCAGTTCCCTATCCATGAACACAGACTCTTCCCCAGTCCTTGCATCCTCAACTTTTGCACCAGACTTTTGTGGGGAACAGTGTCGAAGGCCTTTGCAAAGTCCAAGTATATCACATCTACAGCATTCCCAATATCCATATTAGCATTCACTACCTCATAAAAGCTGAGCATGTTAGTCAAACAGGACCTGTCTTTAGTAAACCCATGTTGATGCTGAGAAATAAGATTATTTTCTACTATGAAGTCATGTATAGTATCTCTTAGTAACCCTTCAAATAGTTTGCATACAACTGATGTTAAACTTACAGGTCTATAATTTCCTGGATCAGATTTTTTGCCCTTCTTAAATAATGGGAAAACGTGGGCTGTACGCCAATCCACTGGGACTCTGCCAGTTGCAAGAGAGTCACAAAAGATAAGATAAAGGGGTTTATCTATAACTGAGATTTATGTTGTAGCGCTTATTTGTGCAGTATCGATTGGCAGCACAGAGTTAGCAAGGAAAACCACCACCTTACACTCTAAAATACTAAAAATATATATATAACTCATGCGCCAATGCAAATAAAATATTGCAAATACTTTAATAAAATATACCTGTTAAAATATATATCTCACAAAATAAAAACAAACAATGATTGGCGTTCAATCAGGCAATTACCCTTCACAGAAGCGTCATTTCACACCATCACAGAAAGGGTTAATTAACCCCACCTGCAATAGATCCAACCTACTGCTGCAAGAAAATGCTACCTAATCGCACTTAAAACGCCTAACATCTAGTGTGCAAGATCAATTATATTTTGTAAGGTCCTCTTCGTAGCTACAGTATTGTTCCTCTCTCACAGTTCTCAGAGAATTTCTTCCAGTAAAGAAAAATTCTTTGACATCCAGTGTCAGAAATGTCACTTGAGCACGTTCCTTATAATCTTTAAAAACTTACTGGCCAGTAAAGTCCATATATTGATCAACATCTGAACTGTTGATCAATATATGGACTTTACTGGCCAGTAAGTTTTTAAAGATTATAAGGAACGTGCTCAAGTGACATTTCTGACACTGGATGTCAAAGAATTTTTCTTTACTGGAAGAAATTCTCTGAGAACTGTGAGAGAGGAACAATACTGTAGCTACGAAGAGGACCTTACAAAATATAATTGATCTTGCACACTAGATGTTAGGCGTTTTAAGTGCGATTAGGTAGCATTTTCTTGCAGCAGTAGGTTGGATCTATTGCAGGTGGGGTTAATTAACCCTTTCTGTGATGGTGTGAAATGACGCTTCTGTGAAGGGGAATTGCCTGATTGAACGCCAATCATTGTTTGTTTTTATTTTGTGAGATATATATTTTAACAGGTATATTTTATTAAAGTATTTGCAATATTTTATTTGCATTGGCGCATGAGTTATACATATATTTTTAGTTTATCTATAACTGAACTTAATTCCCTTAGGACCCGAGGATGCATGCCATCCGGGCCAGGTGCCTTGTCTATTTTTAATTTATTTAGTCTTGCCTTCACTTCTTCCTGCGTTAAGTATTTAATATTACAGTTAGAAGATTGAGACTCTTCCGCCTCTGTAGTTTGCAACAGTGCTGTTTCTTTTGTGAAGACAGAAGCAAAGAAAGCATTTAATAACTCTGCCTTACCTTGGTCATCCACCATTGAGTTCCCATCCTCCTTTAGGAGTCCTATACAGTCAACCTTTCTTTTTTTATAGTTAATGTACTTGTAAAACTTTTTTGGGTTAGATTTGATATCCTTAGCGATTTTGTTTTTCAGCTTCAATCTTTGCCTGCCTAATTTCTTTTTTACAATTTTTATTGCACTCCTTATAATTGCTTAGTGCAGCCTCAGTCCCCTCCTGTTTTAAGACCTTATAGGCATTCTTTTTCCTCTTCATTTTATCTTTAACCTTTCTATTCATCCATAGAGGCCTTTTTTTATTCCTAGACATTTTGTTTCCATATGGGATATACATACTACAGTATTGATTGAGTATAAGTTTAAAAGCTTGCCATTTCCCTTCAGTGTCTTCCCCTTGTAGTACATTATCCCAGTTCACCAAACTTAGTGCCTGCCTAATTTGAGTGAACTTTGCTTTTCTAAAATTCATAGTTTTAGTGGTCCCGCTGCCCCGTGGCCTATCAGTCACCAGCTCAAACGTTATCATGTTGTGAGCACTATTTCCCAAATGTTCTTGAACCTGCACATTTGATACATTATCTGGTCTATTACAAATGATCAGATCCAGTAACGCATTCCCCCTAGTTGGTTCAGTTACCATTTGAGTCAAGTAATTGTCCTGTAGTGCTGCCAGAAATCTGCTGCTTTTACCAGAATGGGTAGCCTCAATACTCCTGTCAATGTCTGGAAAGTTGAAGTGGATCTGGAACTTCATGGCCATACATTGTCTAAATATTATCGTAATAAAAAGATCCCTAAAGCCTTCAGATTGGGAATACAACCAACCATCAGCCGGAATAAGAGGGAGTTTTGTGATAGGTGGTGTGCTTTGTCCACACAACATTCTCTTAACTATATGCTTATGATTATAGAAGAAGTCAGAGTGCTACTAACTCAGGTTGATAAGGAGTTATCTCCGGTACAGACCAGATTGGATGAACTGAAGATTGATGACACCAAACTGAGGACTATAAAGCTCACGTCCAACAAAGGAAACGGGAAAAATACTGACAGATCTGTCAAGACCACCAGGACGGCATATATCCGTGGGTGGTGGGAGCAAACCAAAGGAGGGGACCACCACCAAGAGGGAGACCGAAACCACGTGGTGGTCCACGTCCTAAACCTAAGCCAAGTCCAGACTCCGACGTTCCGACTGAGAATCCATCATGAGAGTGATACCCACGTTCCATCAGGGTTTCAGGGGGACGCAAAATGAGACACCCCAGGAGGGGCAAAACCAAGAGAAAGAGGAATCCAACCTCAACCACCACGTCCAAACACCCGGAGTGTGAGTCAGAATCACCAGTGATCAATCTGAGTAGCAGCATCCTTAGCAACAACAAAAAATGAGGGTTCTCTCAAAGGGGCTATCATTTTGTCCAACCGCAAGATTTGAACCCTTTAAATTTTGAGGTTGATCTGTTTAAATATGAACGTATGTTGAAACTTAAACAATTCTTCTATGAAAAACCGAACACCATGACAGTGACACAAACCTCAATTTAAATTAAAGAGCTCGTTCATACCACCAGGTTCCTTTTCCAGCATATAAACTTTTACCAATACAGTAAGACATGATGTCCTGCGGCACAGTATGAGCGGTGGAGGGAAGGCGAACAAATCAAATCTGAAATGGAATGAAAGATAAGCTATGAAGTCATTAAAGAATAATAGAGACATCATAATCAAACCCGCAGACAAAGGGGAGCCATTGTGATTATGGACTACAAAAAATATAGCATGGGCATTGGAGAAATGCTGGCCGACCATACCAGTTATTAAGAAATTCCACATGACCCAACCTTGAAGATCCTAAAACAACTCGATGACCTCCTCATGCTTGGTATAAATAACAAGTGAATCACAGAAAGTGAAAGAGCGTTTCTATCACCTGAATTTCCTCAGCGACCAGTCATATATGGACTACCTAAAATACACAAGGGAATTGCACCTTTGAAGTTTCGTCTCATTATCTCATGTACGGACTCGGTCACACAACCAATTGCACAATTTATTGATTTCCAGTTACAACCGGTTGTGCAATCCCTGCCTGCATACTTAATGGACACCAACCATTTCCTGAGCAAGTTGGAGGAGATCTCAGTGTATACCCGAGATATGATCCTGTGTACAATGGACATCGGTTCCCTTTATACATCAATTCCGAAAACAGCAGGATTAGAAGCGGTAAGACATTTTTTTACAAAATTGGATAATGTTTTGCTACCCACAGAATTTATTTTGGCAGGACTGGAACTGATATTAACCACAAATTGTTTCAAATTTGAAAAAACATGGTATAGACGATGCCGGGGAACTGCCATGGGCAGCTCGGCAGCCCCGGCCTATGCTAATTATTTGTTGGGTACTTGGAGGCGAGCAGGGTGTATACCTCGCCGCTGTATCGCGAACACGTTGTCTTTTGGACTAGATTCATTGATGACGTGTTCGGCGAGCAAGAGTCATTGAAGCAATTTATTGCATACTTGAATACTTTATTTGAAGGCATAGTATTTAATCCGGAGATATCCAATCAAGAGGTCCCATTCTTGGATGTTTTGGTGAGGAAAACGGAGGGTGGGCTTATGACTACTTTGTACAGAAAGCCCACAGACCGTAACACATTGCTTCGCTATAATAGCGCACATCCAACCCATCTCATGAAGGGGCTACCCGTCTCACAATTTCTCAGGGTTTTAAGAATTTGTACATCTGGGGAAGATGCTGAGTCTGAACTTAGCGACATGAAAACAAGGTTTAAGGAGAGAGGATACCCAGAAACGGTGTTATCTAGTGCAATTGTGAGAGCAAGGGAGATACACTACTCGGGGAGTACAACACGGGTGAATAAGAACGGCATTCCTTTTGTGCAAGATTTTAATTCTATGTCAGGATGCATCAAGAATTGTGTAGCAAAAAATCTGTCCATATTACAAGCTGATGTGAATCTTAACCTGTTATTGAAAGAAAAACCTTTGTTCTCCTATAGATCAAATAGAAGCCTGAGGGACATGCTTGTGCAAGCGGACCCCCATGACAAATATGGCAGCATACCTTTTAAATTCTCGGATAGGAAGGGATGCTATCGATGCCAGAATTGTAATGTATGCAACTCTTTGATCACTGGTGAATACTTTGTGCACCCTAGTAGTGGCAGAAAGTACTTTATGCATGACTACTACAATTGTGACATTGAGTACTGTACATACTTACTGAAGTGCCCATGTAGCATGGGGTACGTTGGCAAGACAACTAGTGCCTTTAAAGTCAGATTCCAACATCATAGAAGTGACATTAAAATAGCAATTGAAGCAAAATTGAAGAATAAAACACTGGACGTTACAAAACCTGTCGCTATGCACTTTGTTGAGAGAGGTCCTCGTGTTAGTGAACTCAGAGGATTGGTCATTGATCAGGTGAAAAAACCAAGGAGAGGAGGTGATAGAGACAAATTGCTTCTACAGAGAGAAGCTTATTGGATTTATACATTAGGAACATTACAACCAAAAGGCCTTAATCAAATCAATCCACTCTCATGTTTTCTTGATGAGAGATGATTGACCTGCGTGATTTTGATTGGCCGGCTAAAGTTCTCCTTATTTTTGCATGTCATTATTTCTCCATGTCTTTATTCTTTCATGTTTATTCATGTTTTTGTTGTCTTTCTGCATAACGATTTCTGCTTCCCTTCCATTGATTCCATATGGGCATGCAGGGACACAGTATTGGGATTTGTGAGTTTGTAGGGGCATGGCATATAGTGCTGAGTGTCTCCTCAGCTGAGTATTGAAATAGTAATATCATATGCTGCTCTATGTTTTTTAATTTTATAGGTGTCAGGCATCTTTCTTTCTTTCTTTCTTTCTTTCTTTCTTTCTTTCTTTCTTTCTTTCTTTCTTTCTTTCTTTCTTTCTTTCTTTTCTTATTCCTCTCCATCCTTTTCTGAGTTTCTTTCCCCCTTCTTCCCCATACCCCGATTCCCCCCCCCCCCCCCTCTTTCTTTTCCTCTCCTTTCTGTTTTTTCGTTCTTTTTCCTGCTTCCCCCTCTTTCTTCTAGTTCTCCCCACTTAAAACTTGATCTCAGAGAAGGGGATGTTATTGTAGCATTAACTAGGCCCATGTGGGCTAGTGAAGTATGTGCTACCACTTGTATGCACTTTGGGGCATTCAATGCTCAGACCAGCGCTGTTTGTATACATGGGTAACCATGGTTACCCTGCGCTGTGCCGGGTAGACAACGTTAGAGCGTGCATGGCCGTGCCCCCAGGCCAATAGGGGAGCTTTGGGCAGTGTTGCTCAGCAAGCCACGCCCCCCGTCTGCTCATCGCACTGTTGTGTATATGGGTAACGAGGGTTACCCTGCGCTGCATCGGGCGGGCTTAGGTGAGCGAGCTTGGCCGTGCCCCTTAGCCAATAGGAGAGCTCCTTGAGCCAAAGTGGGCAGTGCTGCCTAAGTAGGCCACGCCCCCGCTCGTTCGCCGTGTGAGTGAGGCATTTGTTTTAGGTAGTGAGGAGACGACGTCAAGGGTACACCCATCCTTCAATCGGATTGGTCATGGTAACCTGTTGGTCAGGTTACCATGGTGACACCCCGGGGCACTGCACAATCAACCTAACGGCTGATTATGGCTTCAAACGGAGGTTGGCGCGGATTTTGTAGTTTACAGACTGCTATTATGCAGTCTGTCGCTTTTGTGCATTCAGCTTTTTATACACTCGGCTACTGGTCTGTGGAGTGCATCAGGCACAGTCACTCACAATGAGACCTATTATGCAGGTTGGTCATTTAACAATGAGGGAGTATTTATGTTTATGCAATGTATTGGCAATTAATGTATATGCTAATTAAGGGGGAAGTCCTTGACAGATGCCTGGGGAGGGATCACAGTGTATATATATGGATGGATGGATGGCTAGAGAGATAGAGAGATGGATAGAGAGATAGATATAGATATAGAGATAGATAGATAGATAGATAGATAGATAGATAGATAGATAGATAGATAGATAGATATTAGATAGATATTAGATAGATATTAGATAGATATTAGATAGATAGATATTAGATAGATAGATATTAGATAGATAGATAGATAGATAGATAGATAGATAGATAGATAGATAGATATTAGATAGATAGATATATGTAGATATTAGATAGATAGATAGATAGATAGATAGATAGATAGATAGATAGATATTAGATAGATATTAGATAGATAGATATTAGATAGATAGATGATAGATAGATAGATAGATAGATAGATAGATAGATAGATAGATAGATAGATATTAGATAGATAGATAGATAGATATTAGATAGATAGATAGATAGATATTAGATAGATAGATAGGTAGATATAGATAGATAGATAGATAGATAGATAGATAGATAGATAGATAGATAGATAGA